>NW_010321183.1:0-916 GCF_000700745.2 Antrostomus carolinensis
GAAGAGAAGAGAAGAGAAGAGAAGAGGAGAATTGCCCAGACTGAAAAGACTTTTCACCTTGCAGCCTTCCTCGCACTGAATCACTGAGAAAATTAACAGGTTAAGAAGAAGTGGAGTCAGACATCCAGTTTAACTTCCAAATGTCATTTCTATGCTGTGAATTCACAGCCAAGGGTCATAGGTACTGCTGACCTCTCTCAAAAGTGACAAGACTTGAACCTGCTGACCGTGGGGTAAAGGAAATACTGTGCTACCTGCTTAATAAGGAACCCACAGACGGGAGTGAGTGCCGTGCTTTGGTTGCTCCGTAATCAGTTCCCTGAAGAGCTGCTGTTCCTTGAAGGTTGTGTCTGGAGGAAGAATGTTGCAGTGTAGCAGGTCAACAGACAGATGGATCTAACGTATAAAGAGGGAACAGTAGAGGATTGTGGTGTTTAAATCAAAATTTACACTCCAATAGTGTGGGATTTGGTTTTTTTTTTTGTTTTGGTGGGATTTTTTTGGTTTTGATGTAGCTTTTTTGGTTTTGATGGGGCTTTTTTGGCTTTGACAGGGCTTTTTTGGTTTTGGTGCATCTTTTTTTGGTTTTGATCTGGCCTTTTTTGGTTTTGATGGGTCTTTTTTGGTTTTGGTGGGGCTTTTTTGCCTGTTTTATACAAACAATGGTTACAAGTCTACTTTGTACAAGTTAAACATCTGGTGCTTTTTACAATTATTATGTTGGCAGAACCTGTGATATTTCTTGCTCTACTAGAAGACTTTAAACTTCTGATTATGGTGTCCAGAGACACTAAAATTGCCACCCACTCTCCATGCACTGGAGTTCTTACAGAACAACAAGATGAGTTTTTGAGGAAGCTTAGTTTTATTTGCTTTGTGTGTAAAATAAAATAATAAAATAAAATATAATATAATT
>NW_010321183.1:935-3636 GCF_000700745.2 Antrostomus carolinensis
AAAAATTATTTAATAATATTTAACCACAAGAAAAGACCTGTACATTCATGATTTGTAATGAAACAGGTGTCTAACTTCTCCCAAAGAAGCTGTATCATCTTTGAAAACATATTAGAAGGGAATAAATTAGTAATGTAATCCAATAAATGCACATCTCCCGTATGATACAATAAATTATATTTAATTCTCTTTTTTTGCTGTAATTTTCAGTGAGTAGATAAACTGTATATACTACGCTATTACCTCATACACAGATATTCCAGGTTTCTTTTTAGAAACTGGTAAAATACACCTACCGCAGTTTAGTATGAATTAGAACTTATAAAGCTGTTAATAATAGACCCAAAGGGCTAACGTGAAAAGTTAATTTGTTGTGTTCAATTTATCAACAGGATTGAAAATGTTGTTTAATTTTTAAACTCTAGTGTGTTCACCTGAAAATAGAACTTTGCTTACAGATATTGAGAGAATCTACGTTCTACATAAAAATTATCGTTCAGATATACATTCTTTAAATGGAAGAAATTCTTTGGTGTGAGGGTGGTGAGACAGTGTCCCAGGTTGGCCAGAGAAGCTGTGGTTGCTCCTCCCTGGGAGTGTTGAAGGCCAGGCTGGATGAGGCTTTGAGCAACCTGGTCTAGTGGAAGGTGTCCCTGCTGCTGGCAGGGGGGTTGGGACTGGATGAGCTTTAAGGTCCCTTCCAACCCAAACCAGTCTGTGATTCTATGTCAGTACCTCAATCTTTGGGTATAATTGTTCATCCAGTAAAAATCTGGCTTTTGTATGAGAAGAATGTCAGTTTATACCTCAAAACACAGGTAAATTTCTCCCAGCTGTGCAAAAGGCTAAATAACAAAATTCCCATTGGTTTTGTCACCTATGAAAATGAGAATGTAAACCACACTTATTTTTCTTCTAAAAATGATGCCCTGTGGAGAGAAAAGGGGAGCAGAGAGAAGGTAGAATCTCTGTCCTTATTATTAGAAAGATTAATAGCTTAATTAACGTCAGAGGTGATGATCCTTCCCCTCTACTCAGTGCTGCTGAGACCACACCTGGAGTCCTGTACTCAGCTGTGGGCTTCCCAGTAGAAGACCAACTGAAGTAAGTCCAGGGAAAATCATTTAGATGCTGAAGCAATTCTCATGCTAAGAAAGGCTGAGAAATCCACGATCGCTCAGCCTGCCGAAGAAGGCTTGGGTGGAAATCTTATCAATGTGTATAAAAAATTGATGGGGAGCAGTGAAGAAGATGAGACCAGAGGTATCCAGTGACAGGACAGGAGGTAATGGGCACAAATAAATAAATAAATAAATAAATAGCCTGAATGTAAGGAAACATTTTTTTTTGCCTTGAGGGTGGTCAAAGATAGGAATGTGCTGCCCAGAGTGTTTGTGGAGTCTCCATCCTTGGAGATATTCAAAGTACAACTGTACACGGTCCTGGGCAACCCTTTCTGAGTAGGGCGGGTAAACTTCTGAGGTCTTCTGAGATCTTCTCAGGTCCCTTCTAACCACAGTGAATCTATGATTCTGTCATTTGAGGACAATATGTGCAAACACATCAGCCAGTGTAGGTGTATTGTGGATAAAAAGGCACTGTAGTTCTGCTCATGCCAGCTCAGACACCGAAGCAGCAGAAGCACACTGTGTCCAAGGTAAGTCCAGCAAGAAAAAAGTCATTAAAGCTGGTCTGTGCCACTGGAAAAAGGACAGTTTGCTACTTGTAAGTGTAAGTTGGTGAATCCATTCCCTGTTGTGCTGCGTGCCTACAGCCTGACAGGTTTCCATGAGCTTGTTCAACCTAATGAGCATCATTTACTTCCCCTGAGATGTCAAAGCATTGAAGTAATTTCAGAGAAGAAAGCTCCTATAGCACAATTTTCACCCTCCCCCAAATTTCAATCACATTGGGCATATGTGCAGTCAAATAAAGAGGATTGAGGAATTCTGGTATCTGATTCCTTTACCTTTCTTCTGGGACTACATGATCTGTGTGGTCACAAGGGTCTATAATTTTTAGTCTAATTTAAGTTACACTAAATAATTTCAAAGACATGAAAAAAAACCCCTGAGTTTCCTCATCTATTCATGATATTGCAGAAGCTCTATAAAATGTTTGAAAAGTAGTGGGAAAGCTACTCCCTGAGGTTTTCAATTCCACTTGGAATCTCAGAGAAAGGGCTAATAAAGGACATATTTTAAAAAATTACATAAAACTTGTTTGCTATTACTTGGGAAAAAAATAAAATATACCTTAATAGCTTCTCATTTGAATGTACGATGTTCCTTTTTGTTCCCTTCAAAAAAAAAAAACCAACAACCCAAAACCTTTTCATATTCTTCTTTTCTTTCAGTTGATTTATAGACTGATATTTTTCAATAAGCCACAATAAAAAAAAATAAATACAAAAATATTAGGTGCATCACTTTGATAGCTTGCAATATAAATGTATTACCAGTGTAGCACCGGAAAAAAATACAGAGAACTGCTTTTCCTCAAAAAATAAGAAAAGAAAAGAAAAAAAGTCTCTCAACTCTTGCTAAGTCAGAAGATCAATATGATGATTAGTGAAAGAAAACTTGGTATTAAATTTGGCCAATAACTTCAAAATGTTTCAGGCACAATGAATTGCACCGTTTAGGAAATTAAGATGCTCTGCTTGAACTCTATAGGGTTTGCAGTCAGTATTTATTTATTT
>NW_010321184.1:0-13697 GCF_000700745.2 Antrostomus carolinensis
TCTATGATTCTATGATTCTATGATTCTACAGTTGGATTTTCTTGCCCTCCATGCCAAATCATTATTTGGACCCATGTTACCACTGCTGAGCTGTTACTATTTGAATTTCCCTTTAGCACCATGTCCCACAGTGAAAACCCTGTTCCATCTCCTTGATGACCTCCTCATAACACACAAGAGAGGCTGCTGTTCACTCACAGCTTTCTCTTAACGCTGAACAAGCTCCAGTCCTTCTGCGTTTCTCACAAGGCAAATCCTCCCATCCTGACCCTAGTCTTGGCCTCCTCTGGAGTCACTTCACTGGCAATGAGGATACCCCAAACTAGATGGAAAGCAACTGGAAAATGTTAGTCCACAGAAATACTTATTTCATATTTCTTGCTTCTGGTTTAGACCTGACAAAAATAAGGGTAAGTTTGATTGTTTCCCCAAATACATTTGTTGATTTGATAAAATTACAATCATTCCCTCCAAATTGTGCCTGATATAACCAAGTGTTTCTAGTAGATCTCTAAAAGGAATTACACTCAGTGATTATATCACTTTTCAAACTGGTTAAAGCTACAACAGGCGCTGTTGTTTTACAATGTGTACTGTTCAGAAATAGGTATAATTATTTCTACACATAAACACATAAACACACAATGGAAACAAAATAATTTATGTTATAGGGGAACATTGTAGGTCATCAAGTCCAATTCTCAGCTCAAAGTATGGCCAATTTCAAAGTTAAATCCAACCTCAAAGCTCAGTCAGATTAATCAATTATACCCAATCAAGCTTTCAATATCTCCAGTGAGGAATATCCCACAGTCTATTTGGGAAACTTGTTTCCATGTTTGACTACCTTAATTGTGATTTTTTTTTTTTTTTCCTCCTACTATCTAATTGTAAGTTTTATTGTTCTGTCACTTATATACATGGTTTCTTGTCAATTAGTTGTGCATCTCTTTCAGAGCCACATGTAGAAAACTCTAAGCAAAATAAATAAAATGAAAACATTTTAAAATGGAAAAATTATTTTTGAAATATGTAGGAATCACAGAATCATAGGGATTGAAAGAGACCTCAGGAGATCATCTACTCTGATACCCCTGACAAAGCAGGCTTCCTACAACAGGCTGCACAGGAAAGTGTCCAGGTGAGTTTTGAACATCTCCAGAGATGGAGATTCCACAACCTCTCTGGGCAGCTTATTCCAGTGCTCCATCACCCTTACAGTAAAGAGGTTTTTCCTTAAGTTGGTATGGAACTTTCGGTGTTCCAGTTTTTGCCCATTGCCCCTTGTCCTGTCACTGGGCACCACCAAGAAGAGCCCAGCCCCATCCATTTGGCCCCCACATTTCAGATATTTACAGACATTGATAAGATCCCCTCTCAGTCCGCTCTTCTCCAGGCTGCCCAGCTCTCTCAGCCTCTCCTCATAAGGCAGATGCTCCGGGCCCATAATCATCTTTGTGGCCCTTTGCTGGACTCTCTCCAGAAGATCCCTGTCCCTCTTGAACTGAGGAGCCCAGAACTGGACACAGTACTCCAGATGAGCCTTTTCAATGCACCCCAGGATACTGTTGGCCTTCCTGGCCAGAAGGACACACTGCTGGATCATTACCCGCCTGCTGTTCAACAGCACACCACAGTTCTTCCTGTTTATTCCCCACACTGAGTGCATTGGTATACAAACACTGAAGAGAGGAGAAGGGAGTAGAGCATCCAGGTATCCCTAGGGGGATGCAAGAGGATCGCCTGTAGTTATGCACACCCTTGAGGTGACTGACCTGGCTTCAGTCATGGAACGCAGCTAAGGAAGATTTGTTACTCTTAAATTGGTCTGTCCCATTCCCCAGTCTACTGCAACTGCACGACCATTGTTACTTTGGACCCCACCCCCTAAGCCATTCAGTTTAGTGCATATATTCTCATAGGAAAATGGTCTCATATAAGTCTCTAGATAAAATTTTGTTCCCTTTTAAAACAAAAAAAAAGCTAATCTGAACCATAGAAAGTTTCACAGATGCTGAGTACACCATGAAAATTACATTGAGTTGACCAAATTTTATTGTAATGCAAGCTACAGTCAGCATAACATTGTAGAACACTTACTATTGTGTTTTTTCTTCTTTCCCATTGTTTTTCTTTTTTTTTTTTTTTTCTCCCCAGTTTTTAAAAGCCTTTAGTTGTTTATATATTACTGGGCAAGACTGTAATATTTCAAAGCAGAATCTGTCTCGAATGGTTTTAGTGGACAGATGATCACACATTCCTCAATCCGAAACCTTGTACACAAGCTCTATTTGAAGCAGTCTGAAGGAAAAGTTATATTTTAACATGCCTTTTGTAAATTAAATTCTGTCTTTCTTGAAGAATGAAACTCTACCCAAAGTTCCAATAATGTACCTTACAAGAAGAATCATAAAGATAAATCACAGTGCTTACTAAAAAAAGTATACAAAATAAGACTAACATTGCAATTTAAAATACTTTAAGAATTAAATCTCAAGTAGTTAGTCTTTAATTAGAAGAAAATTCCCCAATAACTCTGGGAAGAATATTATACTCCAAAAGAGTAGTTCAGAAATATTGTATGGAGCTTGTTCCAAGAAAATATTTTCACAGCATGCCCTACAGTCCCAGCAATGACTAATTGACATTTGATTTAATAAGAATAGTGAACTCCAGTTATTTTAAAAACTTAGGATGAAAAAAATCAAATAATTAATTAGTATTTTGCTCAGAGTTAAGGACAGTCACTAAAGGATAACAAATGACAAAGGAGAAAATATAATGGTATCAAGACTGAAAATTTAAGCAATATAAATACAGCATCATAGGAAAATGAGGAGTTGGAGTCAATGACAAATAAGAAATGATAAATGCTAATCAGCTGTGAAAGGCGACCATGACAAGCAATTTGTGTTTGATGTATATAAAGAGGAACTGAATGGAGGGATCCTCAGATATTTTGGCTGAGATTCTTACAGAGATGGATGCCTTAGGGACATTTCACAGATTTCAGAACCAATTTATTTTAGTGCACTGCAACAGTTGATATATTGTATTCCTTTCTCTTTTGTTTAATGAATTTATAATGGTGTTGTTGCATGTGTCACTTGCATTTATTGTGTGAAATGAAAGCTATTCAAAGAGGGTCTGTTACGCATTTAAAGAGTTTATTCGTGTTACTTTTTTTTCTATTTTTATTCTGTGCATAAACATGCTAAGGTAGATTGCAAGAGTACATAGTCTTTGAATGCTACTGTTATTTTTTTTCAAATATGCAGTAGGGAAATAGTTCTGTGAAAGAAAACTGGTGTTACATGTCTTTGTGTTTATGAATCAAGCATCCTAAGAAAATGAACCTGAGTTTTAAGATGTGATCAACCCAGGTAACTGAATAACTCATCAAGTCATCATCCATGCATATGTTTTTCTGGTGAGCACCTCAAGGAAAAGAACTATTCCAGAAATAATATGTCAGAGTAGAAGTCAAGCACATCCAGGAAATAAAACACTTAAGACACTGACTGTTCATGATATGAATAAAGACCTGAATATCAAGGCAAGTAGTCTACTTTCCAATTGTTTCTTTTCCCTTCTCTATAATGAGCATGACTAATAAGAGAGCCAAGAACAACTAATGATACTACCTTGGTAGCATATTTATGGATCAGTTAAACTATTAATTGAACTTACAAACCCTATGGTATATCAGCCACTCCTCACAGTTTGGTTTAATCTGTAAACTTGCTGAGGGTACACCCTACCACATCATCCAGATTATTAAAGAAGATAGTAAACAAGGCTGGACCCAGTTTTGATCCCTGCAGTATACTGCTACTTGCTGACCTCCAGCTAGACTTTCCACTGCTGATCACCACCCTCTGTGCCTGGTCATTCAACCCGTTTTCAATCCACTGCACTGTTCGTACATCCAGCTCATACATTAACTTCTCTATGAGGATCTTATGTGAGACAGTGTCAAAGGCCTTCCTATAGTCTAGGTAGACAATACCTACTGCTTTCCCCTCATCTACCAGGCCAGTAACTTCATCACAGATGTTTATTAAGTTGATCAACCATGACTTCCTTTTGTTGAAGCCATTCTGACTACTCCTGATGATTTTCTTATCCTCAATGTGCCTGGAAATGGATTCGAGGATTAGCTACTTCACCATCTTCCCAAGGATTGAGGTAAGACTGACAGGCTTGTAGTTCCCTGGGTCCTCCTTCTTGTCCTTCTTGAAGCTGAGGCTGACATTTCCTTTCTCCCATTCATCACGACTGATCAAAGATTGTGAAGAGTGGCTTCACAATGACATCTGCCAGTTTCCTCAGCACTTGTGTGGACATTCCATTGGGGCCCATGGACCTGTGTATATTCTGTTTGCCTAAGTATTCTGTGAACTCTTCAAACAAGGATATGTCTCCCTTGCTCCAGCATTTCTCCCTGGTCTCTGGGTCCTGTGATTCCTTAAGGTTGGACTTGGTAGTAAAGGCTGAGGTAAAGAAGACTTACTTAATCCCTGCATGCTTGGACATTGCTTCTGTATTCCTTCCATGTTACCCATCCTTGTTTCCACCCTCTGTACATATCCTTTTTTCATCTGAGTCTGGCCAGGAGGTCCTTGTTCTTTCTTGTAGGCCTCCTGGCATTTTTGCCTGACTTCTTGTTTGTTGGAATGAAGCTCTCTCGACCTTGGAGGAAGTGATCCTTTAATATTTATGTGGTGGTTTCACTTGGCTAGAATTTGGCTAGCAGCTAAACACAGCCGTTCACTCACTCCTCCCCACATAGTGTATAGGGAGAGAATTAGAGGTAAGGAGACTCTTAGGTTGAGATAAGAACAATTTAATAATTAAAATAAATTAAAACTTAAAATAATACTGGTATTAAAATAAAAATTATAATTATAATAGGAATATAATATGCAAATGCAATTGCCCACCACTCACTGACCAAATGCAGCCTGTTCCCAGATAAAGATCCCAAATGAGCGACAATCCTGAACCGAAACCACAATCCTGGAAGAGCAAGAGCCAGAGTGAAAGTCAGAGAGATAGGAAAGAGGAAAAGACCCTCATTAATATACTGAACATAGCATTATATGATATGGAAAATCCCATTGGCATGTCCAAATGCCAGTTCAGATTATTAATTTAAATATTCCTCACCCCCTTAGATGTTGCACTTGTAGACTAACAAAACACGAAGTCCTACTTCCAGTGACAAAAATGAAAACACTGGTATGTTATCAGTGTTTCTCTCATAACAAATCCCACGCTGAAGCCAAAACACAGCACTATTCTAACTACTAAAAAGAAGCCTAGCTCTGTCCCAGCTGAAAAACAGGACAATCTACCAGCTTTCATGGGCCCCTCATCTCTCTAAGGCCTTATTCCACAGGACTTTTCCAAGCAGATCTCTGAATAGGCCAAGGCATGCTCTCTGAAGTCCAGGTTTCTGAGCATGCTTTTCATTCTCCTCTCTGCCCTTGGGATCATGATCTCCTGGTCACTGCATCCAAGGCTGCCTTGAATCTTCACAGCCCAAATAAGCCCCTCCTTGTTAGTGAGTATGAGATCCAGCAGAACACCCCTTCTCATTGACTCCTCTATCACTTGAAAGTGGAAGTTATCACCAATACACTCAAAGAATATCTTGAGTTGCTTATGCACTGCTGTGTTGTTCCTCCAACAAACAACACAACATTTTAACACATACCACAAATAGTATTTTTAACACATATGTTTTAACACAGTAATATTCTTAGTTATGTGATTCTTTGCAAGCTGAATCAAACTGTAGAAATTCATGTCTGGATAAAAGTTATTCTCATCTGTATATCAAACATATAGGTCATATTTTTCACAATATTTAGTGGAATGCAATAAGCATTTACTTTTCTGTGTTTTGCTTTTAACCTTTAAAATTGGCTCTAAGAATCACAAGTACTTGTAAAAGAATAACTTAAGAAGTTTCCATTATACTTTTTACAGCTTCTAAAGATCACTTGTCTTCAAGTACCAATTTTCACTAGTCCTTGGGTATCTGCTTTTAAGAGTTTTGACTACGTTTAGCCATAGTCCTTTTTACTTTTTGAAGAGACTTATAAGAGAATAATTTTCTCTGGAATGAAGAATCTCGTTAAAGATCTACAGTTTCAGAAAAATTGAAATCACAAGGTAGCATTTATTATCTAACTGCCCCAGAGATGTCAGAATTAATATAGCATGCAGTATAAGGATCTGGAAAAAATACAGCATCTTCATGGTGATATAGGGAAGAAGAACATTTAGAATAGGAAATTGGAAAAGATGGAACTAGTAATATAATAAATTAGTATATAATTTATACAAACACTAATCTTCTATGTTTTGTTGTTTTCATTATTATTATTATTATTATTATTATTATTATTAATAATGATAATAAAGACCTTGAGATAAAATATGTTTTATATTTATATGCATATCCTTTGGGGAATAAAAAATTACCAACTCCCTGGCTCTTATCTAACAATGTATCATTTCTGACAGAATAATTACGATGTCTTAAGCTTTCATAAGCATGCATAAGCATTCACCTGCACCATATTTTACATTTCAGAAGTGAATGAAATGTATCAAGAATTAGGGATATCGTAAATACAGATTTCTATTTGTTCCAGATAATAACCTATCTAGGCAAAAATTTTCAGTTTGCCTGAATTTCAGAAACATGGACTGTGACATAACGTGGATCTTTAATATGAAATAATATTAAGAATTACATACAGTTCCTCAAATTGGTGATGAACTGAGTTTATGCACAATGTGTATGAAAGATAACAGCCTACAACTCTTCTAACACTCATTAGAATATTGTAGGGTTTTTTTGTAGTACAAATGCATGCACACTACCAAGATTGTTAAAATTAAAAGACAACGGCAACACTGATAAAAATTTCCCTTATGTGTGTATACATATAAATGTACATATAATAAATTTCTTGTCAATTATGTAATTTTTCTCTTTAATCCTCATGTTAGGATATCCTAAGTCTTTGTTCTTGTCCATCTCTTGCCCTTATCTTTTGTGGACTAAGAATTTTTACTGAAAATTTCAACACTGATCATCTCATATATGGATATCCTCCTTCAAACCATATCTCACGGGTTTCTCTGTCTTTTGGTTTGTCTTAACTGCTGTCCACACAATTAGCTTTTTATATGTTACTAAAACAGATGAAATATACCTTTACTAGCTGAAATAGCATCATTAACTTATTTATGTACTTACTAATTATTTTTTTAAGAAACGTAAAAGCTTATTGCCTTTTTACTTTCTTGAACTTCATACATATGAGACCAAGGATTTAAATAGAGTTATTCTCATCATTTTAAGAAGTGAGATAGATAGATAATCAGACCTTTTGTTTGTTGTCAACACTAGTAATCTTGGAATTATTATTGTTCTTTAATTTTAATTTCTTCTTGAATTATGGTTTTCCCACAAACTGTTACACTTCAAACAAAACACTGTTTTATATTAAAAATCACTCACTAAAGACCTCCAAATAAGATTCAAATATGCCTGTTATTGCAAATGAAACTGTCCTTCTCAATCTTACGAAAACAAGCCCGGGGGGAAGAAAACCAGCCTAGCTGAGCAAAGACCTTTGGGCAGATCTCAGAAAAAAAGAGGAAAGTCTATGAGCTTTGGAAGAAGTGGCAGGCATCTCAGGAGGAATACAAGGATGAAGTGAAGTCTTGAAGAGAAAAAATCAGAAGGGCTAAAGCCCAACTAGAGCTTAAATTGGCCAAATCTGTGAAAGATAACAAAAAGTGTTTCTATAAATATATTAACAAAAGGACAGCCAAGGAGAATCTCCACCCTTTACTGGATGCAGAGGGAACAATAGTGACGAGGGGTGAGGATAAGGCTGAGGTACTTAATGCTTTCTTTGCCTCAGTCTTTAATGGTAAGGCCAGCTGCTCACTGGGTATTCAGCCTCCTGAGCCAGAAGCCAAGGGTGGGGAGCAGAATGAAGCTCCCACGATCCAGGAGGTAATGGTTAGAGACCTGCTCAGCCAATTACACATCCACAAGTCTGTGGGACCAGATGGGGGTCACCCCAGGATACTGAGGGAACTGACAGAGGTGCTCACCAAACCCCTTTCCATCATCTACCAACAGTCCTGACTGACTGTAGAGGTTCCACTTGACTGGAGGTTGG
The DNA here is from genome assembly GCF_000700745.2 of Antrostomus carolinensis. Taxonomy (NCBI): domain Eukaryota; kingdom Metazoa; phylum Chordata; class Aves; order Caprimulgiformes; family Caprimulgidae; genus Antrostomus; species Antrostomus carolinensis. Next base: position 8,214 of record NW_010321184.1, read on the forward strand.
CAGGTGTTGTGCTCATTTACAAGAAAGGCCAGAGGGAGGATCTGGGGAACTACAAGCCTGTCAGTCTGACCTCGGTGCCGGGGAACGTCATGGAGCAGATAATCTTGAGTGCTATCACACAGCACATACAGGCCAACCAGCTGATCAAGCCCAGTCAACACAGGTTTATGAAAAGCAGGTTCCTGCCTGACTAACCTGGTCTCATTCTATGACAAGGTGACCCACTTAATGGACGAGGGAATGCTGTGGATGTGGTGTTCCTGGACTTTAGTAAAACCTCTGACACCATTTCCCACAGCATTCTGTTTGAGAAACTGTCTGATCATCTCATATATGACCTGGACAGGCACACTCTCTGCTGGGTTAAAAACTGGCTGGATGGCTGGCCTCAAAGAGTGGTGGTAAATGGAGTTAAAGCCAACGGGAGGCTGATCACAAGCGGCGTTCACCAAGGCTCAGTGTTGGGGCCAGTTCTGTTTAACATCTTTGTCAATGATCTGGATGAAGGGATTGAGTGCACCCTCAGTAAATTAATGAATGACACTGAACTGGGTGGAAGTGTTGACGGGTGCTTGAGGGTAAAAAGGCTCTATAGAAGGACCTGGACCGGTTGGATCAATGGGCAGCAACCAACTGTATGGGGTTCAACGAGGCCAAGTGCAAAGTCCTGCACTTGGGTCACAAAAACCTCATGCAATGCTAAAGGCTTGGGGAAGAATAGCTGGAAAGCTGCCTGGCGAAAAAGGACCTGGGGGTGTTGGTTGACAGCCGGCTGAATATGAGCCAGTAGTGTGCACAGGTGGTCAAAAAGGCCAATGGCATCCTGGCCTGTATCAGAGATAAACAGTGTGGCCAGCAGGACCAGGGAAGTCATCCTTCCCCTGTACTCAGCTTTGGTGAGGCTGCACCTTGAATACTGTGTCCAGTTTTGGGCCCCTCATTACAAGAAGGACATTGAAGCACTGGAGCGTGTCCAGAGAAGGGCAACAAAGCTGGTGAGGGGGCTGGAGAGCAAGCCTTATGAGGAGTGTCTGAGGGAACTGGGGTTGTTTAGTTTAGAGAAAAGGAGGCTGAGGGGTGACCTAATTGCTGTCTACAACTACCTGCAAGGAGGGTGTAACGAGGCAGGTGTGTGTCTTTTCTTCCAGGTAACTAGTGATAGAAGAGGTAATGGCCTGAAGTTATGCCAGGAGAGGTACAGATTGGATGTCAGGAAATACTTCTTCACTGAAAGGGTTATCAGGCAATGGAATGGGCTGCCTAGGGAGCTGGTAGAGTCACTATCTGTGGAGGTGTTTAAAAGATGGCTAGATGGGGTGTTCAGAGACACGGTTTAGCAGTGGACAGGTATGGTTGGACTCAATTATCTTAGGGGTCTTTTCAACCAGGCGATTCTATGATTCTATGAAGGTATACATCATCTGATCTTGCTCAGTTTTCAGGCATGTAAAAAGTTCAAGTATCCTGCATGGCTTATTGTGTCTGAAACCCACTATATGGTGAGGGTTTTTTCTTGTGCCTTCAATGTTGGATGAAGTAAAAGTGTAGTGCTATCCTAAAAGTGATTAATCAATACTGCTTCCAGTGAGAAACAGTAAGAAGTTGCAAGGACTATGGTACTTTGTCATGACTTTATAATAATTCAAGGAGTTACTGTTGACAAATGTCACTAAATTTTACATAAAATACACCCTTTCTTCTCACTTCTTTTTTGCATCTGTTAGATTATAACTGCAAGACTTTCTTAAAAGCCACTGTGATGCACATCGCACTGTCATAAGCACACTTTGACTTCAGTAGACAACCTGGGAAGTTTCCTGGAGTCATTCTCAGATGTTTTATACACCAGTGTAATGAGAACTAAGTAAGAGTTACCATTTGTTGTCAAAGACCTCCCTGCTGCTTTTGTCCAAATGGTGCAGAACAGCTTGCATCTCCTCTACTTGAGAGGTATCTCTAAAAGACGTAATACTGAACTTTGTTTTCCCCAGAGCTCCATGTGCGATGCCTCAGATAGGAACATTATTTTATTCAAAATCAAAGATTCAGAAATATTATGAGAGCTATACTGAAGTGGTGTTTTTAAAGTGTGAAAACACAGTTTTATGTTTTATTCTCTAATGCGTTACCTGAGGGCTTTTTGAAGTTTTTGGGACTGCAAGGGCTACTGGGATAACGATGAAGGATTACATAGAATGTAAGGAGACAGATTTGTTACCCTCCTGTCTGTATGGGCTTTTGGCAACCAGACTTTCTTGGAGGTAGTTGTGTAGAATGGCTGAAAATAAAGCTAAGGAGATACCTATCAATTGAATAGGAGTGATCTGGGGTCCTGTGCTTAAACTCACTGCTGTTTTATTTAGCAATGTAGATCTACTCAGGTATCTCTGTCCATAGGTAGGAGCAAACAGCTTTTGAATTTTGATGTTAAGATAAGATACCAACGAAAAAAATAAAATTTCAAGGACAAAGAAAACTCCAGAGACTAATACATAAAATTTCAACAGCACTCTACAAGAAGGTAATATTTGAAGGAAGAATTTCTGAAAAGTTTGAGAAAGGTGAATAGAGAGTTTGGTAACTTTATTTATTTATGTAAGTGAGACTTCAGGGACTGACTCTCCCATGAGCACTGTATGAATAAGAGTGTGAACACAGCCTGAGCAAGCAATATGCCTGCTCAGGATTTCATTCACAGGAGCTTTTCACAGAGATCCAAATAATATGAAATACAAGAATTCTGTACTTAAACACCAGCCTAATATTTCCAGAGAAAAAGTTTTAAAACATTCAGCTCAGGTTTTAAGGTAGTTAGAAGAATATGAAATCTTATTGTGGATTTCAAAGCTGTTTAGCTTGTCAGTGTAATCATAGCCTTTCTTAGTCATGCTGGTTAAAACTATGAGTGCTCTCATCAGGTTCTATGGACTTTCCCAGAAGTAAGACAAATGGTCATAGTTTAACTTCATACCAATGCTCAGTGCTCCCAGATATACATCTTCTATGAAGACACTCTTATATAGACATAAGCTACTCTTTATCACAATTTCCTGACTCTTGAACTATTAAAATGTTACAGAAATATGTTTTTTTTTTTTTTATTCTAATCATAGAATCATAGAATGGTATAGGTTGGAAGGGACCTTGAAGATCATGTAGTTCTGATTCCCCTGCCATAAGCAGGGACATCTACCAGACCAGGTTGCTCAAAGCCTCATCTAACTTGACCTTGAACACTTCCACACTTTTATGCTTAATAACATAAAAATCTACTGGAATATGCTTTATACTGCACTACTAGGGTTTATCCAGTGGCTATGCAGATTTAACTGAAATAATTGGAGGACAGTATATCTGAACAAAGAAAGGAAAAACAGAATATCTGTATTATTGTTTTCTTTTTGAGACCAAAATTCAGTAAATCCCTTCAGATTTTATTATATTTTTTATCCTTTCCCTTTTGTGATCCAATTTGCACTACTGGAGCTTGGATCTTACTAAAACAAATCACATTTTTTGAAAGTTCAAGACCTGGTAACCCAAAATAAGCATTTTCATGTGGAAATAAAAAAAAAATAGATTAAACTAGAATTTACAGGAAATTAAATATTTTGTTCACTTTTGGAGTTGAAATGATTGTCTTTTTTTAATGCTTTAAAGTGCTGAGAGAAATATTTAATTTTGGAAGAATGTTGAAACAAAGCATTTCGGCTGTTCTTTTTTAAGTTGTCAGAATAAAATATTTTGACATTTTAAAATTATTTCTTCCTTCTGGCCAAAGGTATTTGCAACATTTCCAAATGGAATTTGATCTTCTAATAGCTTATGTTTCCTTATTCCTCTATTTCTGATAAAAGTTACAACCAACCAGAAAATACTCATCATTTAAGGACTAGTCCTCAGAAAGCAGTAGTAACTGTATTATTTAGTTGAGGCTATAAGGATTCAAAATCTTTTAAATGCAGTGCTTTTCTACAGATGTTGAAGTTACCCACAGATTTTGAAAAAGGTGAGTCATGGTATCAGGACATTCTCACTGAATGTCAGAAAGAGAGATTGGTCTATTTTTGGATTATATTACTAGACTTTTTCAGAATAACTCTAATTTAGTCCAGTGAGTGATTCGTTCTGTCTCTCTTACTTATTGTTGTATGGGGTCAACTTTCCTCTGCAGTGCCTACTTCTGCTGACAACTATATTAGCTTGAAGAAGCTACCCCATTTTTTAGTGCTTAAAATCTGATGAGTACAGCATTTTTGTATATGTAATAAATAAAATTTTGCTCATTATAAAGGCCAATGAGCAGGATTCTGCTGCTCATTGGCCTTTATATTCTGCTGCTAACTATAGGTGTCTAATGCCACTTTAGATATAGTGGAGTAACCTGTTTGGATGTCAGTTGTTGGTTTTTGTTGTTGTTGTTGTTGTTTTTTTTGTTTTTTTTTGAGGAGGATTGTTTGGTTGGTTGGAAAGGGGTTTTGTTTGGTTAGGTTTTGGTTTTTTCCCTATAAATAGAGGTCTTCAGATAAAAAGTCTGGTGCTGTACCTTCCAGAATCACCCAGAGGTATTTTACAGCTTAAGGTTTACCTTTTTAAATATAAAGCTTTATATTTAGTAGTCAAATCCCACTGTTTGTTAAAATGGCCTTAGTGCAGTTTCTTAAAGACTGGACTCCAGTGGCAATTTAGGTATTCTGATATCTTAATGAAGGCATGTTATGACTTGACATGAATATTTACATTGATCATTATGGGAATTTAGAAACCTGGTTCACATATATGCACCTACTTTTACACTTTTTTGGCTATCTGAGACCTGGTGCTGAATCCCACCCTTGCTGATGTTTAAAACAAACAAATAAATAAACAAAACCCTTGAAAACACCCAAACAAAAATAAAAACAACAGGCTGAAGTCACAACCTGAAATTTTATGAATCATCTTTAAAACTTTTTTCTATTAATGCAGCTAGAATTTCTAATTCCCATTGTTACATCTTTTTGTGACTACAATTACAGAGCCTAAACAAAATATTATGATGTGAGAACCACAGAAAGAGCTTCAGAGTCTCCTGAAATCAATGCAATTTCTCTTTGATAGCATAACTAATTTTCTCAAGAGAGTATCTGCAATTTGTTAACACACTGATTTATTTTCCTAAGGGAAAGCTCTAGTTTTCAGTTCTGGTAATTTTTCACCTAGCCACTACAAGAATAACACCTATAAATTTGCTCTGACACCTGCTCAGTCTAAGCATAGAGAAGTCATTTAGCAATCATAACTTATCCTCAGAGGAGTTGCTATCTCAAAAAAATACTACAGCTACCTCTCTAATACACCCTGCTAACAACTCTCCATTATGGTTGCACAGCATGTGAATAAAACTGCTTCTGCGTACCACATATTTGCAAGAATATAACACTGCGGAATGTCACTTGCAATGCTTTCCCTTTTTCCTTTTTTTTTTTTTTTTTTTTTTTAAAA
>NW_010321184.1:13720-23381 GCF_000700745.2 Antrostomus carolinensis
TGTCTCATTTCAGAGCAGAGGAAAGAGACCTGAGAGAATGTGAAATTCTGTCTAAGGAAATGTCACTATTATGCTGTGTGTAGTAATAAGTGTTAAAACAGAACATGTCTTCTTAATATTGGTATTCATCTCCTTCTTTATAAATTATTACCTTTTCAAAACAAAAGTAAAAACCGTGAAATCATTATACTGCAAGTCATTTATTTCTTTGTCAATCTGCATTCCAAGCTGTCTTTTGCTTTGTTACCTTTTTGCTTTAAAGAACTAGACAGATTACTATTCTAATAAGAAAGTAGGGCAATGAAAACTAAATTAATAAAAATAAAAGTTCTGTCCTTTTTAGCACTGATTGTTTCCTGATAAAATTTTAAAAAGGGCAAGTGTGATGATTCCAGTTCTTTCAGGATTTTATTGGAAAACAGAGAAATTGATGGGAAAAGATTAAGAAATATATTTCTACTTGTAGTGGGTTGACTACAGCCAGCAGCCAAACACCTATACAGGCACTCTCTCCCTCCCTCCTTACCATACTTAAGAATCTGGGAGTACAAAATAGGATCAGAAAAAGTGAGGAAGCTCATGGGTTGACATAAACACAGCTTAATAGATGAAGGAAAGAAACCAGTGAAACAAAAGAAATAAGTCATCCCCTCCTACAAACAGACCAATGCCTGGTGTCTCTCCAAACAATGTCCATCTTGGAAGACAACTCCCCTTCCTTTCTTTTTCTTCCTTTACTCCAGCTTTTATTGCTGAGCATGATGTTGAATGGAGTGAAATATACCTTTGATCAGCTTGTTTCATGTGGCCTTGCTGTCTCCTCTCCCAGTCTCTTGCCCATCCCCAGTGTCCCCACGAAGTGGGGCAGAGTAGAAAAAAAGAGAAAGTCTTGACATTGTGCAAGCACTGTTCAGCAATAGGTGAAACCTTGGTGTGTTATCAATACTATTTTAGCCATAAATCCAAAACACAGCCTGATACAGGCTGCTATGAAGAAAATTATCTCCAACCCAGCCAGGCCCAGTACATGGCTTAGTATTTTAAATTGTCAAAAGCCAGCACTATATTTCCTGTTTTCTTCTTGTCTTGAATCCTTCCTCTCTGATCTACATACATTCTTCTGACTACTTCTTAAAAAAAAAACCAAAAACAACAAACAAACAAAAAACCCAAACAAACTATCCACTTTTACCTAAATTCATAAACTAATCTTAACTTTCCTAATTTTCTTTCCTAAGAGTTCATACTTCAACACTTTCACTATTGCTTGCATCACCTTAGGGAAACACAAGTAATTTTCTCTCTTGAGAATCCTTAAAATACATTCTATATTTCAAAAATGTATATTCTGGAGCTGTAGATTTGCTACTATTTTACATATTCATTTGAGTGTTATTACTTTCTACTGGGACAGAAAGAGTAATTTATATTTGTATAGAGATAAAAACTCATCAACAACATTATTTCACATCCCTTTTTAGGTCAGAAGTCCACAATGGCAGCTACCTGCACTGCAACCTCCAAATGTGAGAAACTGTATTAGGAATTTGAAGATTGTTATGAATGACTAGTGAGTGGTAGACTATGTGTATAGAAACAACAAAAAGTTAAAAAAAAAAGAAAGGACAGAAATACTGTTAAAGTAGGATATGTCATGATTCCTTATCTAGCAGCTCATCCAGATTGCAGCATATATCCATGTGCAGCTTCTTAGGACACATACACTGAATTATAAAGAACAAGTAAATCTTGATGGCTCACAAAGGTGTGTCAGGGTGGAGAGACTAATTACTGTCAGCTCCTGAAAGCTACAAAAAGTCATATTTGCAATCTATATACAATCTGGTAACATCTGGTAACAACTGTAAACAAAATAGATTCTCCCAGTCAGTTCCTAGACTGTTCAGGAAACAAATGTTTATCCTCATTCAGTGGAAGTCTGAAAGGATTACTTCACATTTTGAAAATCAATCAGAAAAGCCAGGCTGAACTAATCAAAACTGGGGGGAAAAAATATCTGAAGTAATACAATTTCTGTATTGGTACAAATGTTCTACGTCCTAATAGATGTAGAAGAAGTAGATATAAATTCTGGGTATATGTTTTGCGTTTGGGGGGGGGGGGGTTATCTTTTGTTCATTGCCCTGAACAAAAGATAACCATTGGCCTAAACAGAGAACTTCATTGTCAGGAGGAAGGTGGAAGGAGGAGGAGGAGTAGGACAGAGAACCTCAGATGCCCAGTACAAGGAGTAGGAGAAGGCAAAGGAGGTCCCCTGCAGCCCATGGAAGTTCAACGATGGAGCAGATACCCACATGTAGACCATGGAGGACTCCACGCTGGAGCAGAAAAGCCAAGCCCAAGGGCAAGTGTGACTGAAATTGAGAATCCAGAGTCACTCAATGCCAGAGCGGGGCTGTACCCCCAGAGCCGGGGGGAGGAGGTGAACTGAACTGGAGACCTGTCTGCAAACTGTGGATGTCCCCATGCCAGAGCCAGGTGCTGTGCCTGAATAGGTCCATGACTCCATGGGAAGCTCGCTTTGGAACATCTTGTTCCTGGACTTCCATGCTGGGAAGAGCACCAATAACGAACTGACTGCAACCCCCATTCCTTATTTTCTGTGCCACTGGGGGCAGGGGAGAAGGTAGAGAAATTGGCAGCAAAGTGATTTGAGCCTGAGAAGATGGAAGGGGTAGGGGGAAGGTGTTTTAAGATGTGGCTGTTATGTCTCACTGTGCTACTCAGAGGAATGGCAACAAATTAAATTGATTTTTCTTCCCCAAGTTGAGTCTGTTTTGCCTATGACCATAACTGGTGAGGGAACCATTTCTGTCCTTCATCCTACTCTGTGGCCCCTTTGTTGTGACTCCCATCCCATCTCACTGGGTGGGGGTGTGAATGCAGGACCACATGGTCTACCAGTGGTTAAACCACCACAGTACATTGTTTATGCAAAGCAAAAAGAAAAATAATTTAGAACAAAATAAAAGAATGTAAAATTTGTTCACTGTGGCTGCGTTGAATGCTAAATTGTTGAATTTACTCCTAATGTTCTCTGTTGGCCACAATAGAGAGATACATGTTACTAAAGCTACACCAGAGAGCTCATGCAGTGTTAAGTGCTACCAAAAGCTACGCAGTAACAAACACCAAGCATGAGGTTGTGTTAGTGCAACTAACTCCAAACAATTCCATTTATGTATTTAAATAGCACAGTGTACACACTAGATGAGGTTCAATTTTCACATACAGATATTTAATGCTATTTGAGGTGCCACAGCATATCCACTCTGACCTCTGGCAGATGCTGTAGGAGTATATGTCTTCTTTAGGTGCTGTGTCTTATCTTTTAATCCCATATATTTTACATATCCTAGGAGATTTTAAATACAACTAGACACTTATGCATGGTACTTGAGCTCTGTATGTTTAAGGTCTTCTTATAGATGGTGAATGCCTACACAACACATAGAGGGCTGTATAATTGCTCCCCTTTTCCAACTTCACTGTTGCTCCAAAAAGTTGTGAATATCCTTTGAGTTCCCTGACATATAAACTAATCCAAAAAGGATAGTCTGGACTCTTATGATGAATAGCTAGGAGTTAAACAGTAGTATACTGAGATGCTTAAAATGGAGATAGGCTTCTATTGTTATACCACTGACTCAACATTATGCTGAACTGAAACTCATTGTAAATGTTTTAATTCACTCATGATCCTAAGCATTAGTCTTCTTTTAAATTCAAGTGCCTAACTGAAAATTCACTAGTTTAAGAACACACCTAGACAAAGAAACATAGTGCCATACACTTCTTGCAGTATAATGTAGTGCTGATAACACCTGTAAGGAAACAGGAAACTTGAATTTAAGTTCTGTTTCATCATGAGGAAATGCATAGCATATTTTACAGGAGAGAGCCTTAAAGGCTAGATAATTCAACATGTGAAGTAAAATGGAGGAGGGAAATAAAGAATTCATCTGGAGGAAGCTGTATGCCGGGAGAGCTGAAGTTTTGGATACCTAGATCATTTTACATTAAAAAATAGTGGACTGAAAAATGAAGAGCTCTTTGAGAAGAAAACATTATGGAAAGCTGCCCCCTTCTAATCCTGCACTGCAAATTACAAATGCAATATTCTTCTAGTTTTTTCTCACTTTGCCTTGTTTGTCTTCCACCTTTTAGGGTGTCACGTCTATGCAAAGGCAAGTACTTCTCCAGTTTACCTGCAGTTTGTTAGTTTTTACACTCTCTTGAAATAGTTTTGTTTCTGAAACCTTGTATGCTGAAGACAGTACTGAGCCTATCTTCACCACATCATGGATCAGCACTTTAACTCACACAATATTTTCTAAAAAAGATGGAAGGCACTGAACTTTTTTGACCGCCTATTTGAATGAAAATCATTTTGTGGCTGCTGTGCTTTGAGCCAGTTTAGTATTGATACCAGGTTCTGAGCTAACCTCATAGTTCAGGTATTTCTGTCTTTCATTCCTGAAAGAATATGGACCGAGCCATTATATAAAATGTACACATATCACAGTTAAGGTGATCTTAGGCTCTCTTTTAGTCTTATCTGGTATTAAGAAAATATTCATAAAAATTCAGCAAATTAACATATTAATTACTTACCTATTGTCTCAAAGAATACTTGGAACAGATTGGCATACAGTTCATAAAGTATAAGGTTAATACTGCAAATTGAACTCTTAAATTGAAAAAAACCCCCCACCTTCTGCAAATGCCACAATGCTTGTGATTTATCCAAGGTATATCACATATATGGTAAGTTTTTTGATCAGAGTTGACTTGTGTTATATCATAGAGGTAGAGTGATTTCTTGCTTATGAAATATGATGAAAATACTTCCATAAAAAAATAGATAGTACTACTGTCTTCACTTCTGATAACTTATGTTTTTCCTGTCTCATATCAGCCAGGATCAGAAGTCAGCATTTAAGGAGAATTCACCTTGCCACTCAGGACAGTAATATGATTAGTCACCCATAAAGAGAGTTCATAGGCAATTCTATCTTTCACAGAAACTATAAATTGGTACAACAAAATAACTTCATAAAAACTTTGCCTGTAGGGTTGACTTGTTTTGCTCACCTTTTGTCTTTGAATCATTGTCCACATTATATTCAAAATATTGCTATGGCTGAAATGGAGAACACCACTTCTATGAAATCAAAGATTTGTTGCTACCCTAAATAAAACATTAGCAATCTAAGTGAAACATAAGTTATTATTGCTCCAGTTACACTAACACTTTATTCTCAATTAATACAGGAAAGTCACATTAATAATATGCTTAAAATGAATGCACAAGAAAATGTATTAATATCTACATCTTTACTTCAGTCTTATTGGCACCCTTCCAGTGTCCTCTGGCTCATAAGGCTAATGATGTCAGCTTCCTCAATCAGAAAGGTGATGCTACACTATAACCATTTTGCTTGGTCAGACCTTTATTATATGTGGTATTCACAGAACTGAAGCTGAAGCAGGGCAAGAAACAGTTATTTCAGTGGGATATAGTTGTTATACCTTGGCCAAAGTGAGCTTTGACTAGTCCTGAGACTCCTCATGGTAAAGTCAATATGAATCCTACCTTCTCGTACCAGCAAAAATGAAATCATATTTAATGAGTTATAAACCCAAGTACAATAGGTTACATATTTCTTCACTCCTGAATGCAAATCTTGAATGAGAACAGCAGTTTTCTTGGTGAAGAAGCCTAAGCTGAAGCAGAGCACGTCTTCTTTCAGGACCTCCTACATGCTGACTACAAGGATCCTAATCTGAACTGCTTGATTTGGTGACCATTTGTCCTTGATTCATTTTTATAGGAACAGTGTATAAATTGCATCTATGACATGACAAGCATCAAAAAAGCCATAATCCCACTGATTTGAACAGACTTCTATAGAAGGAAAATACTTATTTTTCACACAAAAAATGTTGCTCGTTAATTATCAAGTCCTTCACAACATGTGGGAACTAAAGTAATTGTAATATGGGCGTATTGGAATAAAGAAGAAAAAAAAAGAAGAAAACCCATTCCATTCAACATTAGTGTCAGAAAAGGCTAAATAGTTTGGTAGAAAATGGTAGTAATAAAAAAAATACATATTAATGCAATCATCCAGATAGGCTCATAGTTAAATTTTAACAAACTTATGACCTAACCAACTGAGAACAAAATCTTAAAATAAGAAACTCAGAGAAATATTATTAAGAGGCAGAAACATGTATTTACATATTACAAACCCTCATGCTTTCTCCATTGCAGTGTATCAACTTACTTTGATGTTTTTATGGGCTAAGATGCCTAAAATCCCTTTTTGGTAATCACTGTCACTTACAGTAGCAGATGTTTGATTTGAGAAGGCAATTTTTAAATTCTGAGTAGCAAATTACAGTCATACCGTACACCTTGTTAAATGATTAGTATATAATCATATATTTATTCTTAGGTGTTTCACTTCTGGAACAGCTGAAATGTTTTGAAGATCTATTTTTTAACAAGGACATTAGCAAAGCTGTGTCATGGTTTAACCCCAGCTGGCAATTAAGCACCACACAGCCACTTGCTCACTGCCCCCCTCCCAGTGGCATGTGAGAGAGAATCAAGAAGAAAAGTAAAACTTGAGGGTTGAGTTAAAGACAGTTTAATAGGATAGAAAAGGAAGGGGTAATAATGATGGTGATGATAATAATAATAATAATATACACTAAACAAGTGATGCACAATACAATTGCTCACATTTTGCTGACTGATGCCCAACCAATCCCCAAGCCACAGTGTCCCCCAACCAGCTGCCCCCAGTTTATATACTGAGCATGATGTCATATGGTATGGAATATCCCTTTGACTCCCTTTGGCCCATTGTCCTTGCTGTGTCCCCTCCCAGCTTCTTGTGCACTCCCAGCTTCCACTGACAGGGCAGTATGAGGAGCTGAAAACTCCTCGACTTGGTATAAACACTGCTTAGCAACAACTAAAAAAATCAGTGTGTTATCAACATTATTCTCATCCTAAATCCAAAACACAGCTCTACACTATCTACTAGGAAGGAAATTAACTTTATTCCAGCTGAAATTAAGACAAGCTGTAACATAAAATTTCATCATAATGAACAGATCAATTTTTTTCAAATTATTAGTAATCAATTCATATCCTGGTCAACATGAGCATACATGTGTTTCAGTATTTTACAGTAAAGTACATCAAGAACATGTATTTATTGCAGGAATGTGGCTAAAAATAACAGGTAATTCCAGAAACAAGTTTTATGAAATGTCTGTGTAACTGAGCAACTGTTGTCTTTAAATGAATAACTAAAGATAAAAATAAATAAGCAAAACTATGAAGTATATTTACCGAAATACATCTTTTTTTTTTTACAGGCAGTATCAGACAAAAGAGCTAACAGGTACTTAAATATCAGTGTTGAAGACAACTATTAATCATCTAGATGCTTCCTTAAAAGTGCTTCATAGACACAATTATATAGTACAATTAACAAATTCCTTAAATTGTAGAATGTGTATTTGTGTATTTCTGATTCAGAAATAGTATTTCTTTGTATGTAGATGGTGCAGGATTTCAGTCTTTATTATAACACCAGTGACACAGAAATAGAAAAAAAAAAAAAAGAGGTTTTTTTTATTATTATTATTTTCCTGGTGATACCAGCTGTGCTGATTGTATAACTTCCAAAAAGCACAGAGGAAAGTAAGTGCAACTGCACTGAAAGCAACACTGATAATCTTCAGTAAAATAAATAAATATGAGAGAATTATTTTCTTTACCCTGGAATACAATTTCCTTTCAAAGCCATAACTTCATATCTTTATGCATTTCCTCTGCATGTATGCATATATTAGAAGGAGAGAAACTGAAAGAAGCAGTAGTGTGAGAACAGAGAGATGCTAAAAGTGTTATCTTATTATGCAAATAAAACATTCATAAAAATAAAAATGATACTTTTATTTGCTTCTTCATCTGGTTCATGTTACCATGATGTGTAAAATCAATTACTCTGAACATTAGAGTATCTGTTCTCATTTACATATTATTAAAAGTACTGTACTCTAATTAAAGCATGACTTTCTATTTCTAATTTAATTTAAAGAAAGAACAAGTGAATAAAAACTAAACATATGTAATTCAACCCCCATATCTGAATTTCAGAAGAGTAAAATTAAAATCTGAAGATAATGATGAAGGAACAAATTCATCTACAATTACAAAATCATTTAGTGCTTTCAAGTCAAGGAAATCAAAATAACATCAAGAATAAAAGGCAAGAATCTGATGCATCTTACAAAGAATTTAGAACAAATATTAAAGAAACAGTAATAGATCAGAAGACAAAAAAAATAGTTATATGTAGTTAATTCTATAAAGAACAAAATTCTTAAGAAATAAGTCAATTGTATAGCTGTTGGGATAAATACCTGCTGTGGCTTAATTAAGTTTTGTCCTGCACTTTAACCAAGTCTCACACTTCTAGTCAGATTTTCACCAGAACACTCAGAAACAGGAGACTCTGCAAACCTTCTTTATATCAAAATCCTTCAAACTTTTTGTCTAATAACCGGTCCTGAATGTCCACAGAGTGCTTGTGCATCTACTTCATAGAAGAATTCTACAAACCAACATGTAATTACCAGTCAGAAGATTAATTTTAAACAAAAAATTGTTTGCTTCATCTTAGACTTACACTTTTCATAAGCTTGTGAATAAAGCAAACACAGCTTTCACAGAAAAGTGAAGAAAGTCCTTCATGATCAAAGTCTTAATCTCACCTCATCAGAGCACAAACTCAAGAAAAATCCTTCCCAAAATCCTTTCTAAGATCTGTTTTTCAGACTTCCTAATATGTTCAAACTTTTTGTTTCTGTTTTGTTTTGCTATTATATAAGAACAAAAAACAAACAAACAAACAAACAAAAAAGCTTTGTTATTATATTTGTATGGAAACTGCTTTTTGGAAAAGTGGCAGAATACATATTGACAGAATCCACAAATCCTTACTTGATTCTTTTTCCAAAGGAGAAAAATCTGTTTAAAGGGACTTTTACTATTATTTCCACATCTTGGTTATGTCATGATTGCCAAAGTCATGTAGACTATTTATTTTTCATATTATGATATAGCACAGTTAATTAATCAAAATGTTTAAACTGAGGCTAAAACTAAATCACCAGGCCTATTCTGTTCTGTTCAGTTTTTATACTGTGTTAGTGCTCTTGCAAGAGCTAATTTGCCTAAACTGTTCGGTGTTGTTTTTTTAAATTTTGGGTTTTTTTTTCTTCTTCTGATATTTTTAACACACCTGCCTCACTTCCTTTCATTATTAATTTTTTTTTTTTTTCTTTTCCAGAAGTAATATTTACTCTTACTAAGTTTAAAAAAAAAGCCACTATGATGTTCAGAAATGTGGTGGGTTGACCCTGGCCGGATGCCAGATGCCCACCAAAGCCCACTCTATCACTCTCCCTCCTCAACTGGGCAGGGGGAGAAAAATACAATGAAAAGCTCATGGGTGGAGATAAGGACTGAGAGACATCACTCACCAATTATTGGCACGAGCAAAACAGACTTGACTAGGACCAGTATTATTCATTATATTCATAAATGACCTGG
>NW_010321185.1:0-17191 GCF_000700745.2 Antrostomus carolinensis
TATATATATATCTTTTTAAAATCTTCCAAGGGAAATTGAGCACAGATCTCCACCTCACAGGGCTGGGGGATGTGACTACTTAACCAGAGCTGCGGGACCAAGGCCAGACCTCTTACACTGCGGGAGCCTGGAAAACCTGGGAGGAGAGTTAAGTAACCATCTAGCACAGAGGACTGATCTTGGTGCTGAAAAAAAAAGCTACTAAATAAAGGGAGCTGGTCAAGAGGAATTAGGGAATTAGGCTTGTTAGTGAAGGCAGCTCTGCAGTGGAAAAGCATCACACCTCTGAGAGAGGTGGAAGGTGGAAAGCACTTTCTTAAGATTCTTGTTAAGAGGCAATGGGGTTTGGTGAATCTGGTCTAGGAGGTGGGACATGGCTCCAATGTCCTGCTGGGTGCCAGAGATTGTAGGAATCAGTGACACTAAGTTAAGTGCTTGCCATAGATGAATGAAGAAATTCAAGTCGTATTCTTAAAGCATCGTACAAAAGTTGGCGAAAAGGAGAAAGGTGAAGTACAGTAAAGCGATTTGGTGGAGTTCTAGAATGGTGCAAAGTAGTTTCTCTTTAGTTGAAGTGCAATAATGGAGTAGAAAGTTTGAAAGATGAAGTTTTTCATGACTCTCAAAGAGGGAGAAAAGGTCTAGATTTCTTTATTGTTTCCCTGGTTGCAGGTGTGAATATTCAAAGTCACCTAAGAGATTGCATATTATATTAAGATTAATAAACAACTAGATACTTACTGGCATCATCAGATCCCTCTGGAAAGACTCGCTGGTTGCAGAATGTGTGTTTTGTATCTGTACTTGCCTATGATGAACTATTTACCGAGGCAGACTAATATTTGAGGCTGCTGTTATGAATATTTGTCCCACATGGGCATGGGTAACAGTTAGGCAGCTGAATTGTATGTTTAGGGAAGTCAATCCGTGTGAGATAAGCACAAATAAAACGTGGATTTGAAAAATGTGTAATTACTTCCTGCTATAGAACATGTGAGTCCTCAATTCCTGTGAAAGTCCTTTTCAGATCACCATTCCTTGCAATACCCAAGAGTGAGACCAGAGTGATGCCCCATTATTTAAATGCCTGCTGCTCTCTAGAGGATGAAAGTATTAGTGGTGCAAGAATATGTCATGGATCCTCTTTTCTTTGTCCATGTTCCTTGATGCAGTATTTTTGCACTTTGAAACAATGAAAGTTCACAACAGAAATGTTCAATTAAGTGTTAAGCACTTTCATCAATTCAGGGATCATTTCCAAATCTGATGGATGAATTCAAAATATTCAATTCATTCTAATCATCAGGCGGAAAAACAGTTGAACTCCTGAGGAGCAAAGAGCAGATAAATGCTGAAATGAACTTGCATATCTTTAAGAGGTATGATGCACCAGAGACATTGAGTTATGAACATGAAAACTTCCCAAGTGTGCACTGTAAGCGGAATAATAATGGGCAATGTCTCAAGCTAAGTGTTTTCTTTCTCTCACTTCATTTCGATCCAAGTTTAAAAGGCATGGCATTTGTGTTTGTGTACACATGGAGAGAGTCTCATACCATGCACAATTCAATTATTTCCCATGACAGTAAATAAAAAAAGGAAAATAGTATTAAAAATGAAAAGTTAAAAAGTATGCAAATATTGAAGTCCAAGAGGGAAAATTGAAAGAGGACTTACTGAATTCTTGGCTGAGTTATTTTTAGAACTCTCAAAAATAATGGCATTTTAAAGTTAGTTTATTTGGATAGTTAGGATAGATTTTGGATTTTTAATCAGTTCTGTTTCTCACAGATGCATTCAATGGATTCATGCTGCAGAAACTTCTGAGGGAGTTTTGAATCAATGCAAATTGTAAGCCACTGAAAAGTGAGTGGCGACAAATGCAATTTCCTGCTTTAAAACAGTATGGTTCTGTTCTGTATCAGCAGTGCTCTTAAATTCATAGAATCTGTATTTTATTAAAAATAGGTTAAGTAACACAAAAAATATTGTGGAGTATATTTTACTGAAAGCCATTAGTTTCCTGTTATTCTGCATTATATATTAACAGAATCCGTGGTACTTCTACTAGATTTTTAGATTCTGATTCCACTGGCTTCCATTCAAAACTGCATTTTTACTATGATGAACTAGGAATTATTAAAAACCAAACAAACAAAACCCACAAAGCCAAGAGCAGGTGCACTGATAGCAATGGAACAGTCTTATTGCCTGATAATATCCATACTGTTACATTTCACAATATCCAGAGTTTCCATATATAAACTCTTTCGAGTGCAGTGTTATGATGTGGTGGATGGCATAAGTGATCTACTCAAGACAGAACAGAGGTCAGTATATTTGCTAAAACAATCATTATTATAGCAATAATTTTAATACAAAAATGTATCACAGTTGCTTGAATGGATTCCCACAAAGATGGTGTCCATTCTGTGCTTGGGTTTATATAGAAAAGGTCAGGAATTTGGAAAAAAAAGAAGAGTTATTCTTCCCATTTTGTGGGCAGAGAATCCTACTATTAAGGTATCAAGTGATATATCCAGGTTGACTCAGGGAGTTGGTAAAGGAACTATGGATTGAGCCCAGATTTAGTGTGTCTCAGGGTGCAGTTCTATAATGCAGCGGAGCTACTAAAACCGTATCTCCTACTGAAAAGGGAGATCTTGTTTCCTCTCACCCACTCCCTTCTGCCAATGCTGGTGCTTGTCTGACCATTCACTGAGCCAGTTCAGGGAGTCCAAGTAAAAAACCCAGCTCACCCCAGTTCCTGGAAGTGGGAGAAAGGAGAAGGGGAACACCACTGGATTCTCCTTGCTTTCTCTTGCTGTGTCTTTTTGAGCTACTGCAAAGACCTGATAATGTTGTGTGAGCCTGTATCAACACCATAACACCAGGGCAGCAGAGGTTTGAGCATTGAAAAGGGATCCTGCCCTCCTTTCCAACACCACTACTCTCCTTGTTCTGGTCTGTTAGGGCCTGGCATGCTTCCAGCATGGCTGCTTGGATTTCACCTTTAGATCGGTATAATACATCAACAGTAAAAGGCAGACTGGGTTTCTCCTTACCAGCTAGGTACTGTAAAATAAGTAAATTGTGGGTACATGGAAGTAAGTGAAGTTGGCAGAAAATGTCATTTATGTGGTATATATGTGTCATTTCCTGTCCTTTTTTAACTCTATAAAATAACAAACTTCATTAGTTGACTTAAATGTACGTACTAAAAGTAAACACATCAGCAACACTTTGCTTGGTCTTTACTAAATAAAAATCTTCTGTTGTTTACAGAGCCTGATTTTTCTGTTTCCCTTAATACACTAATACACACTGCTTATTAGTAACACTTACTTTCGGGAGATTGTAATGTTGCTGAAAGCATGCAAAATACAATTCCTCTAGCCATTAATCCTTGTCTTGATGCTACTTCCACAGTACAATGCCTCTCTCTTTTACCCCTGTCTTTTTTTCTTCCTCTTTTTCTTTCTTTTTTTTATCCCCTCTGTTTACCCCAATGCAGCCACTCCACGAGGTAATTCCTTTTGTGGCAAGCTTGCCGCAAACTAACTCCTATTTACACTGGCTGCAATTTTCAATTAAAGACAAGAACTTAACTTCAGTGCAGAGTCCTATAGAAGCCGCAGAGTCCAGCATTTGGGACTTAGATTTGCTTTCCCAGCTTGAGACTTTGAAGTTGGGAAGCATGAGAGAGTGCCTGGATGAGGTGGTAAAGTGTCTTTCAGAAAAGAGCTTTAAAGCAGAAAACATGTTAACCCAAGGGCTTGGAGGTTAGGGGGAAACAAAAAGCAGGAAAACAAATCTCATGCAGAAATGATGTATAGACCGGGTACCCAGAAGCACAATTTAAGGCAAACAACTTACTGAATTATCCTTTGTACAGTATAATAATGTCAGCGATGTAAAAACTGGATTTCTTTTAAAGAATATCTCTAAGGTGTCCAGTCTAAACCAATTAGGCTTTAAGCAGAGAACTGTGAAATGCCCCTTAACATGCTGGGTTTAAGCAACATGTATAAAAACAACTATGGTGAAAAGGAACTGTAAGCTTTTTGTTTTACGAAGTAAGCAAGCCACATGAGAAATTATAATCAGGCAATGAAAAGAATTTCAGTGTCTTAAACAATTCACCTTACAGTTTCTTATTTAACTCTATGCATATTGGAATAGTTTAGTATACTGTAATTTTTTTTTTTATTTTTAAAATGGCATGTATACCTGTGCCATTTACTTTGTACCTATCATACTATGTCATAAAAAAGTCACCCAAGATTTTCTGGTTACGTGAAGTAATATGTGTCTTGCAGTGGACAGGAAACAATCCTGAGTATTTTTGATCCTGTCAGGTCCTTTGTTATAGATAGTTACAGCCATATCTAAAACAATATTTTTTCATTTTTTCTATCAGGTAATCAAACTTTAAAAACCCTACATGTTTTCTGCCAATAAGAATTAAATCATGTAATAACCAATGGATAAAAATATTAGTAGTAGACAAATACAATGCTTTATCTGTTTAACAATTTTTATCATTATTTTGATGCAACCAAGAAAAATAGGGTCTGAAAAGACTCAAATCTGAATTTTCTTAACTATTTTTGACAAGTTTACACAAGAGACATTGAGACTGTGTGTACTACTTGCTACTTTCAGTTTCCTCCTGGCTTTCTGTTTGAAAGATTCCAGCCAAAGTTAAATCAACCCACCCTTTGCTGATTTCCAACATTAGACATGTCCCCAACTTTTTTTTTTTTAACCTTGCTTTCAGACTGACTTTCTCCCAATTGAAATTCAGTCCCTGAATGGTTGGTTTTTTCCTTGCTTCTGAACGTTGATAAAAAAGGGTTTTCTTCACTCCCTCAATTTGATGTGACAGGGCCCTGACATGAATAATGGACGTGTTCCTTTCACAGGCAAATCAACTTAATTTAGCATGCTTTTATACTTTCAATAGCAAAGCCACAAGCCTGTAAATTCCATGAGATCCTTTAGGTTTGCAGAAATCTTTAGAATTAGCAGAAAACGTATAAAGTAAACAGCACTTATTTTGTCAAAATACTTGAATAACTTTTATGCAGGAGTTAGAGATGAATATATCACTTCCTAATCAGATTGTGATTTACATGCAGTTGAGGATGGGCTGCCCAGGCTCGGGCTGCCCTTTTGGTAAGGGAGAAAAGAGGGGCAGGAGGAATATATTGTCACAAATATTAAATAGACCTAAAATCCCAAACTGTCTTCCGAAGCTGAAGGAGAGAAATGGAATTAGAAGAGAAGGTGTATGCAACAGAGGCTACTTTAGGAGAACCCCAATCTGTGCCCATCTCCCTGGACAGTCACACTCAGAGGAGCTGCTGCCTTGCACAGGGTCCTGCAGCCCAAGCAATGAGGAGACAAAAAGAATACTATTTACTGTCTACACAGGAGCGTGAGCAATCAAAACAGCTTTAGAAAATAACCTGTGTATGTGCAGCCATGTGCACTGATAGGTATTGTTTTAGAGCAGTCAAACTTAGTACCCTGTCTAGCTATGATGTCATTGTTTTAAGAGTAGCAGCTCCATCTCTGTCCACACGATGCTGGAAAAGGTGCATTAATGAGATGCTGTAAGATTTGTATTATGTTAAGCAAGCAGCAAAACTTCTCTTTGAGGCTTCAGAAAACAACTTTGGATTCCTCCTTGGTTGTGTGGTTTCAGGATGTACCAGAACAGGCTGGTACTTACTATAAATTTTATGTGAAGCCAACAACCGTAAGGATGAGATCCATTCTTTCCCCTTGCAAGAACTCCAAGGAGAGAAAATCAGGGTAACTTTTTCAACTTGCCCTTTTCAATGTTAAGACTCATCTCCCAGGATTGCTGAAGGTAGAAAGCAGCCTAGTAACACTATCAAAGGAAAATATAGGTAATTCTATTGTCATTACCTATTATGGTAACATCAAGTAACTGTAACAACTCATTCATTAAAATACCCTGATAGTATTGATAATATATTGGTGAATAGTAAATAGGTTAGTTTGAGGGGTACAAACTCTGTTGCTAAAAATCATTCTGTTTGTATAACAAACTGTTTAAAAAAAATCCTTCCCTTTCTTTGTACTATTAAATAAATAGAAGCTAGTTTTGAAAAATAATCTTCTCAAATGAAATACTACTTGACTCTAAGCCATCAGCCTGGGTAGGAGAAAAACAGCCCATGCAGATGCTCTGCTGCATTCAGCCTTGCTTTGCTAGATGAAATCAAGTTCCGTGGCTAACGGGGTCCCGCATACCTCCAGGTCTGTCCGTAATAAGTAGTTAATCAGCCAATTAGGGGAACCAACAATTACAAATTAAGAAGAAGAGAAAAAGGAAAGAAGAAGGGGGAATGAGTCAAGGTAGGCTGTAATCCCTTTGAAAAGGTTTCTAACATTAACTCCTAAAGAATTACGTTCTACCATACCTTGACTGATTTGTTTTCCCCTTTACTCCCCCTTCCCCTTTTCCTACTCCTTGGGTCAGTTAATTGGCTGATTAACTAGCAATTACCTCTGGGACCAGCTCTATATAGGGTCTCTTTTAATCTAGAATTTTATTGACAAAGGCACCAGAGCAAATTCATCTCTGGTGTAAGCTTGTTAGAGTGAATGGGCTGACACCCAGGACAAAGTTGATCCATTGTATCACAGGCACTGTGTTTTTAAAGCGTTTGATTAACTTGGGACTTTTAAAATTGCATTCCTTTTCTGCAAAATCTGTTCATTTTGGTTAGACAAGGGAACAAGAGTTTGTGAGGGAAGTCAGTCAGATGGCTGATAACTGTCTGGAGCAGTAATATCCTCCAGCCACGGTGTCTGTGCAATGATATAACAGCTGAACACGGTAACAGTTCCCTTCTCTCTCAGGCTGACACTATTGCAGTTTTGCTGGCATGGACTTTTTACTTAGCATTGTCCATAATGATTAATTTGCCTAAATTCTAATTCTCATCCAAGTAGCAGCACGGCAGGGTAAGGGACGTCTCTTTATCTTTGGCCCCTAAGCCTGCTATGTATCCTTGACTTCCCCAGCTCGGGATAGCTGTGTCCCACAGTCATTGCTGACACAGTATAGTGCAGCTCAGCTGTACTTGGTCCCCTCACAGTCCCCTTTTTGGGACATCTTTCGCATTACTTTCTCTTTCCTTGTCCCTGGCACTTCTGCTGGCTTCCTGCAGCCCTACGAAGGGTATTTTGTGCTGTGGGAATCAACCCAGTGCATTTACAGCAGTGCTCTAAGCACCAGAAAACTTAAATGGGACACTGCAAATAGAAATCCCTCATTCTTGCATGTGCCTGTGTTGTCTGGAGGGCAGAGGGACTGACTGATCCTGCTGTTTCCTCAGGCTGCTTTGCTGGGGAAGGAAATGCTGAAGGGTATGGACCTTACACAGGGTTACCAGGCAGTAGGGAAAACACAATAGGGGAAGGGATGGTGATCCTATTTTGGGAGAACTCAGACCAAATAGCCAACTTGGAACGTTGTAGCCAAAAGGCAGAGGATCAGATTATTGAGGGATCTGGCAAATTCCCTAGAACACTGGGACCTGGCAGGAACACATCCCTCCCTGCATGAAAGGGGCTCTGTATTTTACATTTTCAAACAGTGCATGAGTCAAAGATGGGCTAGTCTGGGAAGAGAACAGCTTAAACACAGTAGTATGGTTTATCTGTGGGGGTGGGGAATGAAAGAAACAATGTCTTTTTCCCATGATATGCAAGGACACAAGATCTTGCTGCTGGGTGTTATTTTCTAGGCAGGCAGATTTGTATCTGCCATCCTGTTTGTGGTGCTACAAATGCTGCAAGGAACAGTCCCGGTGGGGCAACGTAGTTTTGCAAATTTTGAGACAAAAGTCAGAGACAGGTCATAAAAATGACGGTGGTTATTTTGTAGAGGTGGAGGGACAGAAGTGAGAGATATAACTGCATCCTGCCCATCTGCAGCTATGCAGCTGTCCAGAATCAGTGTGCATTGGTTGTATCTTCCGTAGCCAGTTCTGACAGCTTGAAATATCATTGTCTCTATCTGGACGTCACCTCTGCATGGGAGCTCACTCTCAGTCCTGTGGTGAGGGCAACGTGAGTGTTTTCTCACTCCAGACAAGATCATCTAGGCTAACCAAGCTATATTGCTAAAAATGTTTAAAATAAGCCATCCAGGTTTTGTCTAGAGCAGTCTGAGGGCACTCAGAGAAGCCATCCCACAAATCAAGCAAGCAGCTGGACAGTGGTGACTTCTGGACTGTGGCAACAGCTGCCTGTGGAGTGGACATCTGTCTGTACCTTTGAGGGCTAAAAAAAGGACAGGGGGTGGTGGCTGCTTCAGTGCAGCATAAGGGTGGATATTATTAATGACTAGAATTTCACCTTTCTAGCCAAATCAGCATAGCCCTTTATAGAGAACTTGAGTTCAAAGGACTGCCATCTTTTACAGACTGAGGCATGTCTGCAATAGAAATGCCACAGGAGAGAGCTGCATCTGAGAGCTGGTGAGTACAGCACTGCTGGATAGATGGTAGATGTTCTGCTTTTGTACAAAACTATTCTGAGCAGGCATTTGGGTTATGACTTTTACAAGTCCTTAAATAATGCTGGTATTTTTGAAAAAGCCTAGTCCTTGTGCTTTGAAACTTCTGCATTGTAGTATACTTAAAATGAAAGGAGATTTGGGCTGGAAGAGCAAAGAAAAAGAGGGGAAGATGTCTTCTCTTTTTCATAATGAAAACATGCTGTCTGGTTCAGGGAGCAGCTGAAAAAAATCAGTGGGAGAATAATTGGTCTCCTTCCAAAAGAGACTTGCTTTGCTGAAAAAACTCTGTTATACTCATAGTGATAAGAAACTTGTAATACAATTACCAGGATCTGAGAGATGTGGGTATTGGAGGGAGATACTAGCTTTGAGTATCATTGGACTAAGCTCAATCCTACAAGATGTTTTTGAGTCTGAGGAAACACCTGATACCCAGTTTACATGTTTATTAGAGAGTAATAAATTTGCAGTTGTTGTGGTTTTAACTCAGCCAGCAGCGAAACACAGCTGCTTGTTCACCTTGCCCTGCCCCAGGGAGTGGGGAAAAGAATTGGAGGGGTAAAGGTAAGGAGACTCATGGGTTGAGATAAGAACAATTTAATAACTGAAATAAAATAAATTTAAAATCATAATGATAATAATAATAATAATAGCAATAATACAATATACAAACGAGTGATGCACAGTGCAATTGCTCACCATCCACTGACCAGTGCCCAGCCCATTCCTGACTAGCGATCCCAGAGGAGTGAAAATCCCAACACTGCAATCCTGGAAGAGAGAGCCAGCTTCCTGGCCAACCCTCATACATATACTGAGCAGGATGCTGTATGATAAGAAATATCCCATTGGCCAATTTGGATCAGTTGCTCTGGGAATGCTCCCTCCCAGCTTCTTGTGCACATGCACACTACCAAAGCATAGGAAGTTCAGAAGTCCTTGATTTCCTAGCAACATCTAAAAACATTGGTATATTATCAACATTCCTGTCATACCAAATTCCATACTAAATCCAAAACACAGGGCTATTCTAGCTAGTAAGAAGGAAAAAAATAATTCTATCCCAGCTGAAACCAGGACACCAGTATCATAAAAGTGATAAAACATGGTCCTCAGATCTGGACAAAGCCAGCACAGACTTGTCACTTTGTCAGTCGCAATTCTGGATTCCCTAGAACACAGATCATCCTAAACCTAGTAATTTATCAGTGTTTTGAAGGGGCTTAGCAGAGGACTTACTCAGAAACCATGTGAATTGCTAAAAAACATTCCTGTCTTTGCAGTTTTGAATAGTCCTTAATGCCAAAAGGTTTGGAAGCCCCAGATTAAAGGTAGATGTTCCTCAGATGCCCTCCAGAAGTAAATAAGTTGAGCAATGTTCCTGTCCAAGAACTAAGCTTTGGTAGGAGCAAGTGGTTCTTCATTCTGTCTTCCTCCACCTATGTTCTTTCCACAAACCATTAGCAGGGGTTTTCAGCCATGGCATTAAGTACGAAGGGAGTGAATGGCAGGTCTAAGAACATATCCCAGGACCTGATAAAATAGACAGGTTTTTCTGTAGGCTAGAAAAGTGCTTTTTATCCTGAGCCTGTTGAGGTCTGTTAGGAACTTTCCATGTCTAGGAAAGTGAACAATCTATTAGAAGTAATTAAAAAAAAAAAAAAAAAGTTATTTATTACAGCTTTTGAAACTCTTCTTGTCATAAACTAGGCAACTGTAGTCATAATCATGGTGAAAAGGTGTGGCTAGTGTGTTTTTGAGGTTTGCTTTAGAAATAAGGACATGTTTGCAGTATGTAAAACTAAAAGGAGAATTTTTGTTTATCCTACTCTAATTTCCTACTCATTTGATGTCTCCTAATGTTGTGCTGCCTTCAATAGTCTCTTGTATGACAGGGCAGAGGGAGGGGAGCATTTAATGGGTGCTAGTCTCCTATACCTGTGTGGTGTCAGCAGCTCGGAGCTTGAGTGAAAGCGGTTTGTTTTCAAAGGTGTGGAATGGCAGGTTCTCTTTCAGTTCCAGACTGGGATTTAGACAGCTTTTGTTCACTGCTAAATATGGATTAGAGATGTAAAGAGAGACAGCTTAAACAGTCAGGCCATCATAACAGAAGTAAAAACATTACAAAACAGGACAATTGGAAAAGAACTGACTGCTTTTTGGTTGATTGATCAGTTCACCTTTTGGGCTGTGCACTGTGCCTCTGCCCTGCACCCCTTCTTGCCAGGATGCTTTTCCCCTGATGGATGTCAAAGTAGACCATAGTAATACAAGTGAGTTCAGAGCAATGGTAAACTGTCATCTCTAAAAAAAAAATTTAAAATACAAATATCTGGCTCTCTTGTTTTCCTTCTCATGCCCCCATGTATGGACTCTGAACAGACAAGCCCACTACTACAATGTTGTCAGGGCCCTGCTAGTTTTCTAGTTCAAATCCTTGTTCATGCTGTTTGCTAAGTACTTGTTCACTGTGACAGCTTTCAGCAAAACAGAACACACTGAATGCTTCTTTCCAAACAGCTCTGTCCTGCTGGGCTTCAAGTAAAACAAGCCCTTCAGACTCCATCATGTGAACTTTTCATAAGGAACAATCTCCTTTAGACAATTCCTTTCAGAGATACTATCCGTGAAACTGGGACTTGGGGATGAGGTGACATCACAGCCTTCTTCCTCTGGCCAGGGTCATGGCCACCAAAGTTGTATTTGTCAGGAAGCCTCCACATGGCACGGTGCATGGTTTGCTTAGTTACTTAATATTTCTCCATTAAAAAAAAAAAAAAAAAAAAAAAAAAAAAAAATCTGCAATAGGTTTAAAGTGTATTTTAGTATGTTTTCTGTTGAAAGAAAAGCAAATGCTTTTGTGCAGACAGTCAAATTCTGGGTTGTAAAAATCAGAACTGATTACTGAAAAATATAACTCGTGCAGTTATGTCTTAAAGGTAGATGTTCCAGAGCTGGTGGACCAAAGCTGAGATATCTTTGCTATTTCCCTTATTGATGTGTTTACCCTGTGCTGTTCTCCTCTGGCTCACTTGCCTGTGCTCTTCTTGGTAGCAGTCATGCACAGAAACAGGAGGTTTGATGAACAGGGCAAGGTGTATACGCTCTTACCACTGAGTTAGCAAGTAAATGGGACAAAAAGAGCTGGGTTAGAGGGTCTGGGAGCATGTAAAATGTATTGTGCATTTCAGTGGCAACAACTTAGCACCCTGGACCTCCTCCCACTCCATTGCTAAGGAGAGATTTTAGAAAGGCACCGCCACTTTTGCAGGAAATGGTGGTTGAACTGATGACACATTAAAGTTGTTCCAACCCAACTAACCACCACCCCAAGCATCTGCCATGCCCAGGCAGGGGAGAAATAGAAATGTGGTAAAAGCACAAGAGAAACAGTCATGTGGAGAAAACTGATGGGAAAGAAAGGTTGCATGTGTATGATTTTATGCAGAAAATGGTCCTTCTGGTAGTGGTGTGTCCCATTGATATGAGAATGGAGCCTTTATGTGGTTTTGTGCTTTTTACTGTTCTTAGTGTGGTAAGTTAATGTACAAGAAGATATCTCATGAGTGACTTGGTATTTTGTAGGATACTCCTTTTTTATTTTTATACTATACTGAAGAACTGTTTTTACAAAAAAGAAGGTAACCCCAAAATGCTTTAAGAAGGCATTGACCTTAAATATCTTTAAAACAAAATGCTCATTGGAAAACAAATGTGAAAAAGTGTCCTTCAACCCCAAGTGGTGTTTGAAAACATGCTAATAGCTGCCTATTGGTGAAATTGGTAACAGAAAACATCTTTATTTTTCACCTTCCACAATGAAATGTAGCCCAATTATGAACAACAGAATGGGTCTTTTCCTTAACTCAGTTTTATACAATGTTCTTTTCTAATAATGGATACAAAGGTTACCAGTTCACAGGAAAAGGAATCTGGTGTGTATGGGAATTATTCATAAGAAAGGATTCTGAAATCCCAACCTAAACTACATTTTCACCAGGCTCCTGCACCACAACCCGGATCATCTGAAGTAAGTGACAGCCTGGGAGGGTAGCTGTATGGACCCACTCATGAGCCATGGATTTGTGGTTTGACAGTGCAGATAAGTCAAACTAAGAGCTGTCTGTTGCCAGAAGGATCATAGTCTTGCTGCTTCCCTTGCTCTGCCACTGCCATATTCACTCATAACTGCTGGAAGTTATGCGTTGGCCTTCTTGCACATTTTGCCTGCATGGTTCTAGATCAAGTTAGTGAAAAATTGGAGCAGGCTTGGTGTGACTTCACAAGTTATTCCTACTCCTTTGTAAATTTGTGCACACATGGAGTTATCCTATTGATGTTGTTGTGGAAGCTATTCTTCCTTCTAGCCACATTGTATCTTAATGAGAAATCACTTCTATATGCAATTTCACAGATATTTCCATGCCCAAATAAAGAAGGAAATTCTGAGGCCAAATTTTAAAGATATTGAACAGATAATAGCTCTGCTACATTTCAGTTGGAGATGTAATTGCTCACTAATTGTGATCCCCTCACTGATATGGAAAAGGGAGACCATCTTCATGCTCAATTGTTTATGTCTATTTCTTTTCACAACTCAGGACCACAATGCTGCTTAATTCCTACTGAGGGCACTAGGAATTTTCCATACACCATAATTTGAGATATTAAAGTCATTTTAGCAACAGTCAGTGGCTAATCATTAATCCTGCTAAAGAAAAATAGAATCAGAAGGAAAATACCTCTGGAGATTCACAGAATATTTACAAATCAATTGACTTTAATGTCTGTTTTAAATGTAAACACATGAAATCATACTTGACATTAATAATATTGCTTTATTGTGGTTTGCCTTAAAATGCTCATCATATCCCACGCCGTCTAGTTCACATTCACCTGGAATAGCCAGTGATAAACAACCAATTTCAGAGTCAGCCAGGTGTGGAAGTTAGTCATACAACTTAGACTATCTAACCTGTGGCTGTATTTTACAGGACCTCATAAATAACCACCAGCTTCTGCCTGTTCTTTGTCCTTTAAATTTGTATAAGACCTTATGTATGCAGACAAAGGAAAGGAGAGTAAGAGGAGGAATGTACTCCAGATGGGAGAACTTGAATACAGTTATTTACAATCATGTATTGCATTTGTTTGTGCTGAGTAGGGGACCATAACTTCTGTGCTCTACTATTTTTCTGTAAAAGTGTGTATCACGGATTTCAAGCGCAGGCTGTAACAAACGCAAACAAGCGTTGTATTCATTCAGCTGTGGGTTTCTCCCGTTCACTCCTCTGCATTCTCTCGTCACTCTCAAAAATGAGAAATGCACGTTTCCAAGTGAGGGGATGAGGGGGCACCAGGATTGAGCTTTTTCTATGCAAGCCTTGCTTTTTCACGATTCATTAAACCCTTTCTCCTTCGCGTGTAATTGGACCCCTCTCATTTACATGCATGAGGGATGCAGAATTCTGAGAGAGGTACTGTGGTCCAAAAAAAAAAAAAAAAAACAAAAAAAAAAGAGGAGATGGCCCTTGGGCCAGGGTGCAGGAGACACGGGAAAACTTGGCACGAGTGTCCACATAGTGGTATTGCATCTCTGGAGCAAGCGAGCTGGTCCCGCTGCGCAATGCCGGTGCCGTGCGGGAGTGAACTGCTGATGGGAAAGCCTTGGGCTGCCTCGACTGACCCCTGGGCTGGGGCTTTCTGCAAAACCAATCTGGGCCATGACCTCAGCTCCCTAGAGAAGTGCTGCTCTGTGTCTAAGGCAGCAAACAACTCAACTGCCTGGGACCCTCTGCATGTTGGCACCCGATTAATTAATTAATTAATTATTGCTGATAATGCATTAGGTGGTACAGTGCAGCCTCCAAGGCTTCAATCCCAGCCGCTGAAGCTGAACTGGTGGTTTTAGGGAGGTGGAAGGGAAGAGTCTCTGCTTTTCCCTTCCCCTGCACTATGAAAAATAACTTTTCATATCCAATGGATTTTTCTTTGCAAGTCAATGTCAGATGTTTAATAGCCCCTTATTCCTCCTGTCCATGGTCTCCAGCCAGAAGGTGAAATATTTTATCTGGCTTTTTACTCAGTTAAATTTCTACTTAGAAAACTGCATCCCATGCTTAGTAGAAACTGCTCTGCTCTTCCTTTGCACAGGCTCAGTTTAGCTCGTCTTTACGCAGCTCTTAAAGTTGTTGTGCCAGTGCTGAGCTACCTTAAAAAAAGCTCAAACATCATGTCCCCTACTAGTAACTCTCAATTAATCAGTAAGATGAAAATATAACCAAGCTTGTTACAATCTAAATACTGAATAACAAAGCTTATTTTTTTAAGCTGTGGTTTTGACTGTGTAAAGTGTAGGGCAGACTGTCTGTGTGGGGGTCAGACAAAAAATTAGACCCTGCAGGAGAAGAACCGCTGCCTCTCTAGGAACACTGGCTCTGTCCTGCCCAGGCAGCTCTGCCTGTGGTGCACTTTCCAGCACTCCCTCAGGGGAACACACCAGAATTATACTTTCCTGGTACAAAGAACACTAGCAGCATTCGCTGACTGATACTTTGGGCAAAGTATAAATATCTTCAAATTTCAGGTGAATATGTTGCAAGAGAATCTGCAGAGCATGGAGCCTTAGCAATTTACCTCTGGAGATAGCAGTTGGCTTTACATGTCTTAAGAGATGATGTTTTATGGTGATAACAATTTGGTAATTTTCAAACTCTTACCAGAAAAGAAGAATGTGTTATTACCCTACGGTGTAACACATAGGATTGTACTTATTGGTAAATGTCGAAACTCACTTCAGATTTTATTTTATTTTATTTTTCTAATTATTTTTTTATAAATTAGTTGAGTATATTTGATGAGAGAAAATATTTAAACACTCTCATGACTAATATTGGTTTGCATGTTGTAAGTGAGAAAAGATTTAAGCAATGAAATTTTAAAAACTGTACATAAATATATTAATGAGCATTTCTTCTAAGCTCTTACTTTATATGCTCAAGCCCCATCTTTTAGCCTAACTTCTATTTAAAAAGTTGAAAGAAACTAGGAAATCCCTGCAGAGAACAGCCAGCCACACTTCTGCATTTCAATGTGTCCTTCTGGACAAGCGCCTTTGATTTTAAATGGTAACGTTGTTGCTTTAATCAGGAGACAATCCTTATATATTAGTTGTACTGGGCTATAATTGTAAGAGCTAAATGATACACAAAACTGGATACACATCTTTGCAGGCCGATTAATGGGGAGGACTGAAAGCAAAAGTAAACATTAACCTTACAAAATAAAAGAAGTTAAAAGATAAGTGTTAAGGACCTTTTTCTTTTTGGGGAGAATAAAACAAGATTTAGTAGCTTTCCACTTAATTTAAATGAAAAGAATCGCTACCTTACATATTGCACTGATAATGCGGGGGAGAGCGAAAACAAAACCGTCTTTGTAGCAGTGACACCTCCTATAGTTGTTGTGAAGAAACTTTTCCCCTTGGTATCTGCTAACCAATTCTAATTAATGCTGCACATTCCTCCACTGAAATCATTTAATGCATTACAAGGGGGGTTAAGGAAAAAAAAAAAAAAAAGAGAGAGAGAGAGAGAGAGAGAGGGAGAAGAAATTCTCAGTGCTGATGATTGCTCTGTTCGAATTATGGGAGTGAAAGCCCGGGCCCCCTAACCTACTGTCTATAAAGCAGAGCTTTGAAAGAGAGCTGCGACCTACAAAAGCTGTCAATCTCCCTTGCCCCGAAAGCCCGGGTTCACATGGATTCAAGTGACAGCCCTCCTCCCCCGCACACAATACATCAATCTGTCTCTCCCCCGAGCACCCACAGCCCATTGTGCGAGCCGCAGGTGCCTAATATAGCACCCATGGACCCCCGGCCCCCCCTGAGAACCAGCCGCACAGAGGGGCCCGGGCAGGGCGGAGGCGGGTGGGTGCTGTGGGGAGGTGGCTGCCACATGGTCCCTGGGGGTTTTAATTTTTTTTAGGGGGGTGTTTCTGCTTCAGACCAGTGTCTTCCCTATCTTTGCCAAACCTGGCCACCTGCCAGTGGCAAAGGCTGGTGTGGGGTGTTCAGCGCTCGGTTTCTGGCATCTTGAAAAAAAAAATGGGTGTTGCAAATGGATGGCCGTGCTTTCAAATGCATCTGTAAATAGAGGTGGTGGCTCCTCCTGCCTGGTGCAGTGATCTGTAAAGGAGCTCAAAACTCTCTTCAGCACTAGGGCTATTTGACACTGGTTCATCTTCTGCTGCTTTCCATGTGTGAACTGTGAATGTTTCCCTCCTCCCCCCTTAGATCTGCATTATTGAGTAAGGTTTGGAGAATCCAGAGGATAGCTGTGGTACCTAATGTGTCAGGAAACTGCACAAGGAAACTGGATGTGGAGAAGAGGGAGCTCATCCATGCACATGCTGCTACAGGAGGTACATAACTGGCTATTCATGTTGGGTTTTTTTCCCAACACTTGGAGCACAGAGCTCCTATTCTGATCCCTTTCAGTGGAAGTACATCATCTGCTCCTGAGTAAACCAAGAAACCTTGTAAGCCCAGAAGTTACTCAACAGCCTTGCCTTTACTGAAGTTAAAGTTTGCATGAAATAAGCTTCTTTCAATAGCTCATATATATATAT
>NW_010321186.1:0-16314 GCF_000700745.2 Antrostomus carolinensis
GATGGCGTCCCGACCCTCCAGCGTGTCAAGCAATTAATCAGGTCCTACGGCCTATTTTTTTCCAGAATAGTGTCTACCTGATGCTGCCCCATGGAGACAAACCACACAACAGAGTGGCTTCCTCATAGCCATTCACTGTGCCTGCAGCTGCAGCCATGGGTAGTATTTCCTGACAGTTCTCATCCCCATCACTCAGCCCAGGTGCTATGACAGGGACTAGGTCTGCAAACTTAGTGTGGCTGAGGGAGCAGGGGGAACAGTCTCAGAAAGCAGAACCATCATGGCATGGAATGACTGCAGTTATTTCTCAGGAAGTAACAAGTTTTACGCAAGTGTCCATGTTGTGCCTTTTCTTCTCCATGCCCCACTCCCTGTGTGAAGGGGAAAGTTCCCTTCTGCTGAGTCACCCTTTTCCAAGAAAGGTTTCTCCATATGTCTGACCGATCTCTGACAGCTACCCCAAACCAGGCACAGCCTTCCTCAGGACAGGCTCCATGATGGATTATCAGATTTACTAAGGAGTGGAGCATCTCAGGACAACAGAATGAGATGGGGTAAGCCTGTCCATTTGCTCTGTCAGAGCAGGCTCAGGAGACATGCACAAATGGCAAACTGGACACAAAGTTCGGGAACTCTTTTGCTAATGAACCTCCCTTTGCTTCTGCCTGGATTTCCTCCTGGAACTCTCTCATTTGCTTCCTTCCAGATGTATGACCCCTTGGGATTGCACATATGGGTGAACCATTCCCAGAGCAGCCTTCACTGCTAGTTCCAGGCTTGGGGTGGGAGGGGATAACCCACACTCACCATGGCAGAATAACATGCTCGTCCTTTTCTGGATCTGTACTACATTATCAGTTCAACAAATACAGTGGACAGTTCACTGCTGGTCTCAAAATTCACACATACCTTTAGAGTGGGTGCTAATGCATTTCAGGTTTCTCCTCAAAGTAGGCTATAAACTAAGATCTAGGGACCATTAGTACTAAGCCCCTTACACAGCAAAAGTATGATTGTCCCCTTCTGCTTCCAGTGTTTGTGCTGCAGTCCTTTTTCCTGGTAATTCCTCTTCACCATCCAGCTACTCAATAGAGCAAGCACTCCCTTGAGGAGTGAAGCAAAGGTCCACAGTGCACAAAGATGTGCAATATGCAGTGAGCAGGGACAGTACAAAGGAAGAATCCCTGGCAAGGGAGGCCTCTGCAACACACAGCAAATATCTTCCTGAGAGGAAAAATTTGCTTGTAGGATTGAAGTGTTCTACAGAGCAGGCCTGACTGAGGGGACAAAAAAAAGTTCTTCAGCCTATGACTGCCTCACACTTGTCTGGGGACTTTAGGAGACAAGGAGAAATGGTGGAGGAAAGAGGGAATATCATAAGACTGAAGTAAATGAGTTCTGAATCAATAAGGTGTGGTGCCAAAGGAGGAAAAGCATTTGTAAACCCCAGATAAATGCTTTTTCAAACACTGGTGCCAACCACACAATGTACAGCACCCTTAAAAATAGTAGTCATGTTATCTCCATATCTAGTTTCCTCAAGGCTTTGCAGAAACTACAAAGGGCACAACAGTTTGCACATTTAAGGATGTTGTAAGGCTTGTTGACATTTACCTTGTTCTTGCAGTAAACAAGTTGAAGCTAAGTCTTAGGTTCTGCCAGGCAGAAGTTGAGGGCCTCACTGAGACCCCTGAACACCCTCTGACTGTGGCTACACATCCCAGAGGGTCAGGCAGCCTCAGTGCCATGATGTAGAAGGGTAACCAAATATTGAAAGTGTCAGTGTCCCCTAAGGGATGGCGTAGCAGTTAGTTCCTGCAAGAAGAAATCATGGGCACTGTGAATGGATCCCATCGCTGTCTCTAAGTCATCTCATATCCCCTCTTTGTCTGCTAATGCCATACTGGATCATGGATCAGCATTCCTTCCTGCTAGACATCCTGCAAAAAGCACATTCATTTGCAGAGCACCCTGCCACCACCACAGCTTGCACATGGTGCAGACAGGTAGGGAAGGCTAGTGCACTAGATGGGTCTATGTTGCATGAGCAGAAGAAATGAGAGAGGATTGCTCTTGAAGGTTTAATATGTTCCCAACTACTTTACAGTACAGGCAGGGTCTGGGACCATAAAGGCCTTGAGATGTAGGCAGCACAGGCTCACACCAGTCTGCTCTCTTATCCAAGTAACAAAACAAATAGATGATCCATCTAGGACAGAATGATCCATCTAGGACTGCATAACCTACCTGCACTAAATGGTTTATCCAGTAGCCACCAAAAGCAACAGAAATCTGTCCATTATTTATTGTTAGTAACTCACAAATTGACATTTAATTTAAGTCTTCCATTGTGTCTTGCCCAGCAGCTTTAGCATTATAAATAGAGAAGCACTTTCTTTCCCATTTAAGAACTATCCACAATGCTTCAGATCTACTTGATGAACCTTTTTCTAGGCTTGCATTCTGTTGTCATAAATGGGTGATGTTCAGAAGTTTACAGACCACTGTTTTGAGGAAAGTTGCCTAATTTTTGAAGGTACTATTGCTTCAAGGCATCTATCAATGTCCAGCATTCCTGGGCAGACATGTTTCCCTAAATACTGTAGAAATTAAGAAGTTGTTTCTTTTGTTTACAGTTGCAAACTTCTTAACAAACAGCTTATTCTGAGAAATTTTATTTTCTTTCTGATATGAAAGCTTCTGCAGCACTTGGGATACCAGGCATTTTGACACAGAGGACAGTCAAGTTGGCCATGCACAATAGCAAATCTGTGTTGAGTATTGCTGATTGCTTTCTCGTCCTTCACATACTCAGGTGTGTATGCCAAGAGGACATGGTCCATGATCTTCCCAGGGAGGGCTTTCACTGTGTGCTTTTCTCACTGTACTTCATCCTTACTCATGCTGCTCTTGTCTATCCTTTGCAATATCGCAGATGATGTATTACATTTATTTGTCACAGCAGTAAGCAGACTCACCACCTTCAATCAGATGGCACTCAATTTCTAGCATAACAGTGTAAGTCATATAAACATGTATCCTGCATTCTCAAAACAAAAAAGACTAATGCCAAATCCAAACATCATTCAGATGCAAAAACTTACCAAGAAACATTAAATAAGAGGTTTTTCCTCATTGAAACAGGCTGTTAAAGCCTAGAATACTCTAAAAGACCCAGCCACTCTTACTGCTTTCCCAAGGAAACCTCTCAGTCCATTGTAAGCATGGCCTGAAACCTATCCACACGTCTTGCAGCTGGAGCTGCGAAGTAAATCAGACCATCTGGTGTTCAGACCCCTTGCCCATGTAACAGATGCCACTTCATCATTAATAGCTTTCCAAAGCACTCATAAAGGCACTTCCACCACTTATGTTTTCATACTCACTTATATTAGCATTTGAAACCTCTTTATCTATCTACCTTAAATGTTTATACTATGCATATTACCATAATACCTGTGTAGCATAATACATGTGGCATCAGAAATCTCCTGGGAATAGGAAAATAACATTACCTTCAACATACAGACAATGAGAGGTCTGTATGTTTTAAGCTCTATGCGTTCAGCTTTCATCTTCCAACAAGACTTGGAATCACAGAATCATAGAATGGCTTGGGTTGGAAGGGTCTTTTGAAGGTCATCTAGTCAAATTCCCCTGCAGTGAGCAGGGACATCTTCAACTAGATCAGGCTGCTCAGAGCTCCTGACCCTGAATGTTTCCAGGGATGGAGCTTCCGCCACCTCTCTGGGCAACCTGTTCCGGTGTTTCACCACCCTCAGTGTAAAAAATGTCTTCTGTAAATCTAGTCTGAATCTACCCTCCTTCCATTTAAAACCATTACCCATTGTCCTATCACTAAAGGTCCTGCTAACAAGTTCTTCCCCTTTCGTTTCTGAAAACAGGACTTCATTTTGGTTCCTTGGACCCTGAAATGCTGATGACAGTCACCATGATTAGAGTGCACTCCTTGGACACAGAAGCTGCAGTATGGGAGATGAGGAAGACAGCTGAAAACTGACATAGCAGAGACCACAAGTGAGCTCATGTCCTCTGACTCAGGCTGTAGATGGGAGGCATCACAGCTTCCTTCTCTGCTGGCTGCTTCTACGTGGAACTGGACCCACCAGGCCTGCCCTAGGAACATCTGCTGGATCAGGTTCCCTGGAGCACATACTGTGCCATGGGCTTATCCATGATGCCCCCATGAACTAGAAAAGATTCCTATGCTTATATATGCTTATTTAATGTTTGTAGATGGTGTGTTTTGAAATGGCTTTATTAAGCCAGCAATTGTGATTACATTTGAATAGCAGTGGGATCTCAGTGTTGTTAAAATAGCACTTTGACCATTAATTCCTTTCCTTCGCCTTTTATTTTGGTTTTTACCACATTATTTTCAGAAAAAAACCAACCAAAAACAAACAAACAAACAAACAAACAAAAAAAAAAAACAAACCCCCAAACACCTTCTATTATCTTTGCGGAGAGGTACAGCCAATTAGTGGCTTATATACTTGGTCTATTGCCTTCATGAGTCTGCTTCCTAGGTTCCAGAAAGACTTACAATTTTCCCTCATGTCTATACATCTTGAAGACTGCATTCACTGATTAACACTCTTTTCCTTCCTACAGTCTGTATTTCTGTATTCTGAGGTTTTGTTAATATAACTGTACATGGGAAGACTGCAACCTCAAGATAAAATGGAACTATTACTCAGCAGATGACACAGTTTTACCACTTATCTATGTGTTTCTTTAACAGAATAATACATAAGGGAACAATTCATCTTTATCTTTACCTCCTTTTTCAGGCTCAAAAAATAAAAGACCAGACTGTTGACATTTATTTGTCAACTGAAGTAACTTTCCAAGCTTTGGAAAATAAGACTTTTATCCCTAAGAAAATGAACCTTCAGTGCAGGAATAATGGCTTGTGTTAAATATCTTGGGGATAAAAAATTACTTCACTAAGCACTGGCTATTCCATGACATCTTTCAAGTGCCACTCTCCTTGCAGCAGAAACTAACAGCCTTAAGAATGATGCCCAGACTTTCATTTCAGTGTCTCAAAAGCATGTGATAGCTCAGGGTGGGAAATGAAACGATAATGAGGAAGCCAAATGAAATAATGAAGACTTCCTTGGAGACAGAAAACAAATGGGAACATGACTTCATGACTGAGTGGTGCTTCTACTCGCAGTTCCTATGGTGCTGCTCTCAAAGGGCTGAGTCCTGATCTGAGTGAATCATAGAATCGTAGAATGGTTTGGGTTGGAAGGGACCTTTAAAGGTCATCTAGCCCAACCCCCCTGCAATGAGCACGGACTTCTTCAACTAGATCAGGTTGCTCAGAGCCCCATCCAACCTGAGCTTGAATGTTTCCAGGGATGGGGCTCCTACCACCTCTCTGGGCAACCTGTTCCAGTGCTTTACCACCCTCATTGTAAAAAATGTCTTCCTTATATCTAGTTTAAATCTCTCCTCTTTTATTTTTATTCCATTACCCCTTGTCCTATCACTACAGGCCCTGCTAAAAAATTTGTCCCCATCTTTCCTGTAGGCCCTCTTCAAGTATTGAAAGGCCACAATAAAGTCTCCTGGGAGCCTTCTCTTCTCCAGGCTGAACAAGCCCAACTCTCTCAGCCTTTCTTCATAGCAGAGCTGTTCCATCCCTCTGATCATTTTTGCGGCCTCCTCTGTACCGGCTCCAGCAGGTTCATGTCTTTCCTGTGCTGAGGACTCCAGAGCTGAACACAATACTCCAGGTGGGGTCTCAACAGAGTAGAGCAGAGGGGAAGAATCACCTCGCTCAACCTGCTGGACACACTTCTTTTGATGCAGCCCAGGGTACAGTTGGTCTTCTGGGTTGCAAGCACACA
Source organism: Antrostomus carolinensis (assembly GCF_000700745.2). Taxonomy (NCBI): domain Eukaryota; kingdom Metazoa; phylum Chordata; class Aves; order Caprimulgiformes; family Caprimulgidae; genus Antrostomus; species Antrostomus carolinensis. The sequence goes on from NW_010321186.1 coordinate 5,883, forward strand.
TTGCCGGCTCATGTCCAGCTTTTCATCCACCAGTAGTCCCAAGTCCCTCTCAGCAGGGCTGCTCTCAATGCCTTCATCCCTCAGCCAGAGATGGCCCTGACCCAGGTGCAGGACCTTGCACTTGGCCTTGTTGAACCTCATGAGGTTCAGATGGGACCATTCTCAAGCTTGTCCAGGTCCCTCTGGATGGCTTCCTGTCCCTCAGGCACGTCAACTCCAGCACTCAGCTTGGTGTCATCAGCAAACTTGCTGAGGATGCACTCAATCCCATTGTCTATGTCACTGATTAAGATATTAAATGGTATTGGTCCCAAGATGGATCACTGAGGGACTTGTCACCAATCTCCATCTGAACATTGAGCTGTTGATCACTACCCTATGGAAGCAATTCCTCATCCACTGAACAGTCCACCTATCAAGTCCTTCTCTCAAATTTAGAGAGAAGGATGTTGTGGGGGACTGTGTCAAAGGCCTTACAGAAGTCCAGATAGGTGACATCCATAGCTCTTCCCTTGTCCATTGGTGTAGTCACAGCATCAAAGAAAGCCACTAGACTGGTCAGGCAGCACTTGCCCTTGGTGAAGCCATGCTGGCTGTCTTGAATCACCACCCTGTCCTCCATGTGCCTTAGCATAGCTTCTAGGAGGATCTGCTCCATGATCTTCCCAGGCACAGAGGTGAGACTAGATATACAGGGAAAAACACATCACTGTAAGTATGGTCAAATACTGGAGTAAGTTGTGCAGAGAGGATGTGGAATCTCCATCCTTGGAGATACTTAGAACTCAACCAAATGTGTCTCTGAGCAAGCAACAAGGCTGGACCAGATGATCTCCAGAGCTTCCTTCCAACCTAAATTTTTGTATGATTCTGTGCTTATGACTACATAAAGATCTCTTTCACATTCACATAAATTATGTGATGTCACTGTGTGAGCTCATATCAGTCCCTTGATGTCATAATATCAGTCTTGGGTTAATTTCTGTTTCTGTGCTATACTATTTCAATCCTGACAGAGACTGCAAATTTAAAAATCACAACAGTGTTTGCTGACCTACTCTAAGCATGACCATGGTCATATGTTAAATGCTTACTGTGTTAGTTGCTTTTTTTGGAGAGTGTGCCCAATACAGCTTCATAACAAGGTGACTGGTTTTTCATAGTGAATGTAGCTTTCTAACTAATGAAACTCGTGAAACCTGTATTATGGAGAGTTTCAATGTGTTTGACTCATCTAGATGGCCTCTCATTCAAGTGGAGTTACTTTGGAAGTGTCCTGGAATATGTATATCAGTTATACACGGCTCGTATGTATTTCTTCTTGGGTGAAATGAAAAATTTAATTATATGAAAAAAATGCAAATTGCTGCCAACTGTGTTAACTGTGAGAGAGTTGCATTATCTTCTAACATAAATTGTCAGTGAATTAAAGAAAAGACGTTTTGGAAGCTGATCTGATTACTGTCAGGGAAAGTGCTCAAACTCAATTGTTGGCAAATGTCCAGTACCCATCACTGAATGATCATCACCTCATCATTCAGCCTTCTCAACTGACATGCAAAACAACATCCAAATATTCATTGCACATCTGTGCTGGACAGATTATGCATTAGCAATTCAAATCAATTCAATGTACAGGCAGTTTCTGTAAAGGCGTCTGTTTGGGTGAGATGCCTTGTTGTCTGGGATGGATAATAAGGCAACTCTGTCTAATCTTGGAGAACAATCAACCCATCTTGAGAAGGTGACTGACTACGTATGCTCTTGCCCTGACAGCACTAGAACAATGGCCCCATAATGCACTTGACTCAGCTGGTAATAAAATCTACTTTTGATTAACAGCCGTGGCTTGTGTCAATCACTGCATGATGTACCATTGTCCTCTGGTCCTGAACACAGTTTATTTACAGGGAAACAAAAGCTTTTTGGATATGGCTGCTGCCCAGAGATTGCAAAATAGATTGAGCTGTCAGCCTCACACACTAGATGAAGATTAATGAGTTGTGCAGACAATAAATATGAAGCAATGACCATAAATATGCTAATAGGTATTATCCATATACACTATAATTGCTACAAAAATTAAAAAGTAGTGTGAAGGAAATAGGTCACAGGGTGACAGATAGATAATCTTGGATGGTGAAGATCTTTGGTTCAGTCAGATTCTCTACAGGTTTCTTTCCTTCAATTAGACCCTTCAAAAGAGTAATTGTTTAAAAGCTGTTTGAATAATCTCTTTTGAAACAGAGGTTTATGGGAAAATGTTTATGAAAAAGTAACTTCATTGAATTGGAATAAAAAAGGTGACTACCAAAAGCAGGCTACACAGAGATTAATGTCTGTGATCAGCTGCCCAGCTTCACTATGAGGAAAATATCTCTAAGTGGCACACTAGTGACGACTTCAAGGAAAATATACCAAAGAAACACGGCAGTTTATATCCCCAGACACAAGTGGGTAAGTTCATTCCCAAGCAAAATATAGAAGTGTTGCATGCACATCTGGTTGTGTCACATGTGTATGTTTGTTTGGTGTTTTCAGCTTAACATGCTCTTTTTTTTCTTTTTCTTTTTCTTTTTCTTTTCCTTTTCCTTTTCCTTTTTCTTTTCCTTTTTCTTTTTCTTTTTCTTTTTCTTTTTCTTTTTCTTTTTCTTTTTCTTTTTCTTTTTCCTTTTCTTTTTCTTTTTCTTTTTCTTTTTCCTTTTCTTTTTCTTTTTCTTTTTCCTTTTCTTTTTCCTTTTCCTTTTCCTTTTCCTTTTCTTTTTTTAACTGAGGAAAGGAAGGATGCCCACAGCTCAAATTTTCAGAGTACCTCCAACGAAGCCTCTGGTTTTCCAGGTCCTTTCAAAGAGCACACAGTTGAGACAGCACATGATTTTTGGCACTTAAGGATTCCATTTGAACCTGAAACTCAGAGTTAAACTCCAAACTATATTAGCTACATGTATAAATGATTTAGCACCTAAGACTACTGAGGCTGCTGAAACTGTAGTGACGCTGAAAATAAAGGCAGTTGTATTCTTGGTATTCATGGCTTTGGCTCTCTGTTCTCTGAGGCTTAGAATTGCCACTGGATACTTTTCAGGTCAGCTCACACCACCCACCTCCTCTCCTCAGACTTTTAGCTTCTGGAGTGAGGAAATTACTCAGATACTCCCCTAGAACCAATTTACTGTTTTAATGTCAGGTGATACAGATGAGTTATTTTCTCTTTCCTTCCATACTTTAACTAGAAGTTGCATCAGTTTGGCTTTTAAATTATCACCACTTGGAGTTTTGGCAAACAGTCCACAGAAGCTTACAACGGCCTTAGTGCTTCCGTGCCAGGCTCCCTTCAAACTCGGTTGGAAATCAACTACTCTTGCCTAACATATTGGAAGTTATACTTTCTAACCGGAAATACCAGTAAAACAAAGCAAAAAAAAAATAGGGGACCATCTAGAAAAACATCTAGATGGTGAGAGCAGAAGCACGTCCTTCTGGATGAATCAGAGGAGGGTGAGGACCCCTGGAAGCTGCGGGCTCAGGGACTGAGTTCTTGTTCCCAGTCCCACTTCAGCGGCGACACTGGGTCTTTTTAAACTGTAGACTGTGATGTTTGTCATGTCGCATGTTGCCAGGGCACAGCAAGGCCCTGTCCCATGACCCCAAACAAAGTGAGCACGGCAGACCCAGAGATGATAGGCAGGTTGGACAAAGAGTACAAATCATCAGGCAAGTTTGTAGTGATGAGGCAAGTCCAAGGTCAAGCCAGAAACATGAGTCAACAAATCAGGTTCAGGTCTGGTGATGGTGGCCAGGGTCAGTCACAGCCCAGGGACTGTTGGGCAAGTCTGTCCTTGCTAACCAGACAGGTCCAAGGTCAAGCCATGAAGACAGGCTGCAGCTCAGTCTGGACCAATGAGGTATGGCTGTGATGGAGCTGCAGATGGGTGCACCTACAGCATCGCTCAGGCAGAGACTGAAGGCCCAGAGCAGTCTGGACAGGGCTGTTAAGACCTAATAGCAGAGTCAGCCCTGACACAGACTTGACCTTGTTTTCATTCATTTTCATACAAGAGATTGTCCCAGATTTTCATAATAAGCTGAAGACAAGTAAAAGCAAACCCCTTCCAGGTCAGAACTGCTCCATAACTTACATTTGCTGCACCACTATGCTAACAAGAGCATGAAGGTAGGCACAGCTCAGCTGGTTTTAGTACCATGCCATTGATGCCTTCTCACATGTTCTTACAACTCACTGCAACCACAGAGCAGATTTTAGAGCCACCTCCTTGCTGACTAGGTCCATGGCACACCTGTAAACACAGACTTCCCTTGAATCTGTTTGATGGCTTCCCTCTCCTTATGACACTGAGTTTCTTCACCTTGTTTTATTAATATTAAATTCTCATTTCCCTGCTTATTCACTGATGTCTCTGCCAGTCATAAATTGCCTTGAGGCACTTTGCTTGAGATAGAACTTTTATCTATTCTGAACTATTTTTAGTGAAACAACTTTGTGTGTATCCATTGTGAACTGTGTTTTAGGATTGAGTAAAAGGTCATCACATATAGAGTCTTTGCAACTTTGTGAAACCTTAATTCCCCATGGCTTATGCTGGACTTTATCATCATTTCCTGATGGGCTCTTTGGAATATTAAATAAATTTTATAACAAAGCACCAAAAGATTTTAGCAGTTTTCAAGAAAGGATCTGTAGCAATATGTACAAAGAAAGTGACACTTTTGGTTTTATTATCACTTTGAAGAGAGCCTATAGCATTAATTGTCATATTCTTATATGGAATTTTACTTGCATTTAAGCTGCAACTTCAAATATTTTATGTCATTAAGTAATTCAAAATGGTAAATGAGAAACTTGAGGAATTATGAGGATTATAGGATTAAGATGCATTAAGATGTGTAAGGATGCATCCTAATTACAGAAGCCCTAATGCAAGCAGAGTAGAAAATATAATATAAATAAAAATAGCAAACATTAGAATTAAAGAAAACTAACATACATGAATTAAAGAAAAAATAAATGAAATAAAGGAGTTAAAAGAGCAGTGCTGCTCAGGGGTACATGGGCCAGATATCCCACTGCTCAGATATGTAAGAAGAGCGGAACAGACTTTGTATCCTTTGTTCTATAACCCACCATGTACAAGATACAGATATTATACAACCATGGAAATTCTCTATTTTTATTCTGCATATTTCCACTTGGAGGGCCATCCCTGTGGCAGTGTGACCCTCTTTACCTAAGGGAAGAGGCCATGGATTTTTAAACAGCCTTATTTAAACTACTGGCTAAGAAAAAACTGCAATAAAGGAGTGTGTGGCTTTTGCAAAGGCCTGGACATTAAAGATGGAGGCTCTCCTTTAGCAGGATTTGTGTGAGGAAGAACAAAACATCTGTACCAATCTGCTCATATGATGCAAGGTCCCCTAACAGTTCCTTCCATAAATAAATTAATTTAAACTGTCCATTTTTAATTGAGTTCTGATTTCCAGCTCTCTATCAACAAGTTTTCTGGGGGGAGCTGGACCACAGCTGAACTCTGGCTGCTATAACCAACTCAAGTTGCAGTTTCTGCATGACCACCACTTTGTTGCCTTGTTGTCTGTTGTCTTTACTCAGAGTTGTATTAATTCTTAAACAAGGGGCTGTCTGCTACAGGTGCAATTCAGTACAATGGAGTGCAGTGCAAAATAATGAAGAAGCAAAGTTCTCAGCCGCATCAGTTGCGAATCAATGGTTCATACACTACTAATTTGGTTTAGTATCATAAGAGCAGATTTATTCTCCCTGACAGCAGCAATAGAAAGGCATGTTTATGAGTTCAGTTTCATTTCCTGGATGAGGATAGGTTTCAGTTTCTTTTCTTTCTGATTGTGGTAGCAGTTTCATTTCTTTGCTGTTATCTAGACTGTATAAAAAGACTGGCTGAGCCTCACAGTGCTTCAGTGGGTTGCACACCATCAGAAAGAGAAATGTCCAACAAAAATGTCCGCAAAGCTGGTTTCACTTCATCCGGGATCAAAAAAGGATCCATTGCTTCATCGATGATGTCCAAGGAAGCAAAAGCGGCCGGAGGAGGTGTGCGTTCTGGAGGCCCTACTGCTACTCTCCAAGGAATGGGTATGAGCAATTTTGTGTGTGGTTTGCTGGTTTAATGCACAGGGCCAAACAATTGTTTTTCTTGAAAATAAGCTTGGCAAGTAATGTCTTCTCTTCTACGTTCCTGTATTGCACTGAAGACAAAAGATGCCTATATTTAACTGCATGTTATGAGTGGAATTCTATTAAGGGTGTTTTCTGTGTATGTACATATGCATGAATGTACACATACATATGTGGTATTCATGAGATTCAGGATAGGGTTTATTTGAAGTTTGTGCTACCTCTCCATTCTGTTAGGAGTCATCAATAATACGGAAAGTCATGGTAGCAAGAAGCAACAATATACTTATGCAAGAACATGATCTGTGTACCTATACTTCATGTAAATTATCAGATTTTTCTTGCTTTTCAGTCATACACATCCATACAGGGAGAACCCATAAAACGTTATGCAAATGCTATAGCAGAGGGAAATTAGCTGCAGTCCAAGAGCGGAATTCATGAGGGAATACATACACATCCTTGACAGCAGGCATCTAAGTACTAAAATTAGGTATAGCTGGCTTTCACATGAGCTAACCCTGCAGGTGCTTGCTTTCTGTTGTATGCACAGAGCAATCTCTGACCTGACAACTCTGAGAAGCTTCGCACTCATTTAACCCCAGATCCCGTGGGACTTGTGCACAAAGTGTTCTCCTTGCCAATCCTGCCTGCGTGACCTGATTCAGCAGGCATAACTCCACAGAAGAGAGTGCCCCACATAGTCCTGCTTTGCCCAGCAGCACAGTAGTTAGCTCACTCACCTTAGATAAAGGCTTCAAAACCCTTTCTGCCTTAGAGGTCTCAGACCCACGTGTCAGGAGAGTGCTAACCAGCAGGCTGGTTATAGGAGGGGATCTCTGCCATATTGGTCAACCGTTAATCTACTCCTTCTGTAGTAAGCAGCTGGAAGTCTACTGAGGGATGGAACTGAACCTGACTCTTCTGGCCCTAAAAAGGGTAGTTGGCCAGGTGAGCTGGCAAGGGTCCAGATTTGTTGCATTTTTTAATAATAAAAAATGTGATAACTTGATTGAGAGGAAGTTAAGTGCGTTGTGGGGCTTTGGGGGGTTTTTTAAGATATGATATACATTGCTGCCAATATTATTCGTAGTGTGAGGTCCTCTAGACAGTGAGGGAATAAGGGTCATTTAGAGAGAGATACTGCATGTGACTTCTGTGAGGCATTTTTAAATTTTTACTCTGTATGGTTTGATCAGTGAGTTTGGGTCACTGAATGCAGTGTTTATTGAATATTCAATAACAAAGGGCTTAAGGGATGGTAGCAGCAGAGGAACAGAATATGACAGACAGTTAGGAGAGAGAAGGACTGAAATACAGCAGTGTCAGCTGCAGAGTCTTGCCTCTGTTACAGATGAGGGTGATACAGCAGTATTTTACACACCCTTAACCAGTGGCAAACTCTTCAGTGGTGATGCCACTTTATGCTGTAGATAGCATAAAGTTGCAGTTTCTAAACTAGAGGACTGAAGACTCGTATTCCTCCATGTCCTGAGAAACTGTAGAAGAGAGGGAAGCAAACATTTAACAACACCTAATTTTATTGTTGCAATGACTGTATCAACTATGGACTTTGATGAAAACCACTGTTTTGGTGAAGAGACACATGCATGACTCAAGGAAACCTTATCTACTCCTACAGGAGATACTCCAAAAGAGCTTTGATCCATGTCAAAAATGCTAGCTCTGTAACATTGCCAAGGCAGGTGTGAGTTTTGGCTCACTGCAGCAGGAGAGCTTGCCACACATTCTTTGCCTGATTGAGAGCTAAAAGGGCCTGATTTCATTTCCGCAGGTGCTCACTGAAATATCTCGCTCTTCAAACACATCTCCTTAACCTTTTCATTCAGACTGTAACCCCTCCTCCCCCAGAACAAACACGCTCGAAGGAGCAGCTGATTCTGCAGCAGGGCATGAGTATTGTTCAATATCACTTTACAGAAGATGTTATAACAAGCTCATCACCAAAATATTTGAGCATCCTCCAGGAATGCTTTAAGCTTTTCCACTAATATTTGTCATTGCTAATGCTTTACCCCTCTCCCAGGAAAGGAATAGTTTGCAATGGAGTATGTTGTTTGGGGCTTATTTGTAATGAGATGGAGACATACATAGAAATTGTCCACTGGCTACCACAGCTTGCTGTGTTTGAATTCTACAGGTATCTATTATGCTTAGGTTTATGCTATGGAAAGGGAACTGAAAGGATCGTAACCATCACCTGGAACAGTAAGTGGTAAGGTCTGCAGCAATCCTTAGTTCCTGCAGGGGTTTGATCCACAGTCCTTGGACAGATCCTCAGAAAATTGCCATTTCAGCAGAGATGAACTGTGCTGAAACTGTTTTGGAGATCCAGATTTATCAAAAACAGTCTATGCAAGAGTCACAGATTTTCTTTGTGTTCTGGGCATATTCACAAAACATTGCAAATGTCCTTTCCCCCAGGTGGCAGCTAAAAAGCAGTATACTGATGAAATACATCAAGTAATCAGCAGTCTCTTTGTCTTTTGACACATTCACTAGCCTTGAATTTTTTTTTAAAACCTTGTAGTTTATAATCATCCTATAAGGTTCCTTCCAGTCATTAATATCTCCTTCGTAACTGTTCTAGGTGCCAAAGGCTCAGCCAATTCATCAGGTTTTACCAAAAGTGGGATCTCCAGTGAATCCAAGGCCTCTCAGATGATGTCCAAGGAGGCCAAATCCCATGGAGGTGGAACTCCCAAGGGCAGTACAACTGCCACTGTCCAGTCCATCTGTAAGTGAGAGTCCTCCTAAAAAAGATGAAATAACAAATTACTTCTGAGAACTCAGCAGTATTTCAGCTTAAGCATACATTTACTAAATGAAGGGATCTAAACAGGAGAAGTGGCTGCATGCTGCTTGAAGCAACATTTCTCCTGTTCATTGCTTTATACTTGGTGGGAAGACGAAACTAGGGAATTAGTGGAAATAACTGTGCCATAAAGTTGCAAAGATAAGTGTGGATAGCAGAGAGAGAAATCTGAAACACATAGTGACAGAAAAAGGGCAGTGGAGGTTTAGGTTATGCTTTCATCAGCATCACAGTGGAAGTTCAGTAATTTTTTTTTCATACACAAATTAGGACCAAACCAAGAGCTTCACATTTGAACATAAGAAACAGATTAAGTAGGAAGAAACAGTGAAACATGAGAATGGAGTTATCAAGCTGACAGATAGAAATCACTAGTCTACTTCTTGTGGCCTTTTAGAACAGCTTAGCTTTCTTTCCTTTAAAGGAAATTCACTTGGCCAAAAGCAGAGGGATCTACCTGCACTTCCCAGCTCAAAGCAGAGAATAGCACAATTTTTTCTAATCACCTTGCCAAGTTAATGCAGCCCACATCTAGATAAATCAAACCAAGGTATGAGGAAGCCTAATCTATACCTGAATGCATCGGCAGGGATGCTAATTATGGTAGTGGGATCCTACCCAGCAGGGTTTGGAAGAGAATTGGAGACAAGATTGAAGTTTTTAATTTCAAAAAATCTCTTTCAAAGTGTAATACAAACCTTTGGTCTCTGATCTGGGAATATTTGTTACCAATGTTGAGATATTCTGTTATGTTTACCTGTACTGCAACTTTGCTTTAAGTTGTTCTCACACATTTATTTGTATTTGACCTTAGCAATGGGTGGCAAAGGAAGCACTGATTAGAAGAAAAACCTCAGTCCAGAAGTAAGCTCTGCAAACAGTTCATCCTTTACCAGAATAGTCATTTGACAGCTTCTCCCCTTCTTTGCTCTCCCTGTGCCTGACAAGAAAGGCAAAGTCTTTTTCACATGCACAAATAAAGTTTATACTAAAATGATGGATTCTTGCATTCAGTTACTGGGGACGGGGATGAGGGGCAGTTTCTTCCTTGGTTAAACATTCTCTGAAGCATGGGCACGTACAAACACAAGCTGATAAATGGAAGCTAAGGTACTCTGGACTGCAAGGGTGTCTTTCAAAAATCCTGGGTTTAGCAATGCTAGACTCTCCAGTTACAGTTAGCTTGCTTTGTTTATTTTACACAAAGTTATCACAGTGCAGAAGTCACCCTGTTGTGAGAGAGAAGCATAGAAACACTTGATAAGGGGCATCTGGCAATTCCCTTTGGATGTACTTCTAAAGGGATATCAAATTGTGATAGTTTAACTTAGCCAACAGCCAAACAAGACACGACCACTCGCAGCACCACCCTGCCTTGCCCCCTCCCAGACCCCTTCCCCCCTCACCCAGGGAACTGAGGAGAGAAT
>NW_010321187.1:0-2934 GCF_000700745.2 Antrostomus carolinensis
TAGTTTCAGTGTAAGACTTGTTATGAGAGGATGTGAAACTAACCCACCCCCTTACGTGGCATTAAGATGGTTCCTGCAGAGCTGTGCCATTCGGTGAACACGAAGGTGGGTCACACCTGGTTGCTGTTACTTTTTGGTTTTATCTTACATGAGTTTTTGGCATGTGTATTTGGTGGATGGATAAGGAATTGGCTGGATGGCCACAATGGTCAATGGCTCAATGTCCAGATGGAGATCAGCGTCAAGTGGTGTCCCTCAGGGGTCTGCACTGGGACAAGTACTGTTTAGTATATTTATCAACAACACAGACAGTGGGATGGGGCAGACCCTCAGCAAAACCACAGCAACACAACTATATTCTCCTTCAGGGACACAACTCAATCTACACATGATGGCAATTCCTTCCCCAACACTCCTAAGTGTCCCAGTTCTTGCCTCTTGAGCATGGCAAATCCTGATTTCCTATTCATCTCCCAAAGTCAAACAGCCCCTTTGGAGATCCATCTTTCCTGATGCATATATAGAATTTTATTTTTATTTTTTTTAAATCAAAGTGTACTCATATGGCAGCAGAGTTACTCTTAAGGAGTTCCTGCCCCTCCACCCAGGAGAACTGGTCATGAGCCCAGACTGAACCACGGCGCTGAAATGACAAAAAGCCAGTTTTACACTTCAAGCTCAGTAACATCCTGATTAGAATGGAAAACATTAATCTCTTACACTGCATGGAAGTTTTGCTTATTAAAAAAAAAAAAAAAATCAGAGTTCAACATTAAAGTATTTAATTTTTTATAGGTCCAAAAGCAGGAAGTTAACAGGTTGTAAGTCTCCTTCACAACAGTGAATCTCTTAATATTTTAAAAGCTCAAAACTGGGTTTTTCATTATTGAATTTCCACTAACCTGTTTCCAGTGCTTTTTCTGTTTCTGCAGAAGCCTTAGAAAATATATTAAGCCTCCTTCCTACTTTGAGACTTCTATAAACAAAAAAAGAAAAATGGTATTTAGTATTTCACAACACTTCACAACATTGCCAGATAACAAATTTAAAAGCACAATATACTCTCATGAACTAACAGATCTGTGGAGGAAAAAAAAAAGATATAGTGACTCTCACTAAATCCTCAGGTTTTTAACAAGAGAAACTGTATATCTTCACTATTCGGCTATAACTTCCCAAAACACTTCCATGTGAAAGAATGATATAGTGACTCTCACTAAATCCTCAGGCTTTTAACAAGAGAAACTGTGTATATCTTCACTATTCGGCTGTAACTTCCCAAAACACTTCCATGTGAAAGAATGAGCATCAATCAAACATCATATTTGCAGTAATTTTTTACTGAAATATTAAGAAATCCAAACAAAGCTAAACAGTATCAAACCACAATACTCAAGCAATTTTGCAAAGTTGCAACTAAAAAGTGAATCTGGTGATCTGTGTTTTTTCCCTGTAAAAAGTATTGCACAATTCAAGAAGAGAAAAAGCAACAGCTAAATCAAACAATTCCTGCTTTATGACATAAATAGCCTTTTTGGAAGATTACACTGCCACCTTCTGTGCCATATGGCAAACACTCAAAGCATATCTGTGTGATATATTTTAAATAGCATCCCCCTATTGCTCTCTTCTGAATACAAAAATATTTCACTCTGACCATACATTTTTAATCATATTTATCTTTAGCATAAGCCTATAGTAAAAAAATATTTTTAAAAATCCAAGAGTTCAACAAATAATAAAGATTTTTTTTATACATGGAAACAAGAAAAAAACAATGCTTATAGTATAGAACACACTGAATTTTAGAACAAATGATTGTTTTAGTCATACAATCTTCCAGGTTTCCATTAAAATTCTAATAGTTCCTACTTTATGTTACTATATATTCACTGTTAGGCTGGCAATACTTGCCCTTCCTGGCCTTAAAATTTCACCTCTCTGGATTTACTGCAGATTTCTGACGGTCACAACTTCTGCAAACCTGCTCCTGTCATATTACATTTTACTGATGTAACTACCCTGGATCCATTTCAGCACAGAGCAATCTAGCAATCTAATTACAGAGTCATAAAAGAATGTTCATTTAAGATTATATTTTCCTATCTGTGTGTAACTCCCAATAACATTGGCCAAGGATACAAGCATGACTTGGAAGAACATTTATTTCGAAATGACTAGCTCAAATTACTACAAAGCAACATCACACATTTCACTGAAATCTCTTAATTCAATTTAAACTTTTATATTCTTCATAACCCATTATTTTCATATTATCAATAGATAAGTACATTCATTAGATTTTCAGGGATGCAGGAAGAAACATATGACTGAAGCTGGAGACAGCTTGCTCACTACAGGGGTTTTAAAAACTGTTTTATGGTACTGTTCCTGAAGTTATACACCACGTACAGTTTCATCACCCAAAGAGGGCAAGAGAGCCCCTCAGATACAATACATTTAATAAATGTTCTCAAACATAAGTGAAATTCACTTTACTTTGCAATATGCTAATAAATGAAAAGCTTAGCAAAGATACAGAATAAGATATACTGTATAAGCATGTAACAGCTCAAGTTTTCAGTTTATACTTCTGGATTATTTCTATTCTTTCAAACTTTGACAAACTTTCAATCCCACACCTTAAAGTATTTCTCATAGTCAGTGAAGAATCATGGCCTATTAACAAAGTTACTTTCATGTGATTACCAACTCTGATAATTATACACAGATTAAAAATATCTACAGAGCTATGCAGACACTGATAACAAAGTCAGCTCCCTTGCTCCTCAAACCAGCAGCTTCCAGCTGAATGAAAATCCCAGAACAGAAATATCTAAGTCAGGAGGGCTTGGTCTCAAACCTTGTTCCGCTTCTTCCCTTCAACTTCCACTACAAGAAGCCCCTCTTGCTCTTTCTACAAGCTTTTCAGCA
>NW_010321187.1:2951-12909 GCF_000700745.2 Antrostomus carolinensis
AACACTGAAGAGGCCCAAGAGATAGTTCCTTAACACACCTTAACAGTTTGGTAGTTCAAGAAGAAGGAAGTTATTCAGAAACACTTCAGCAAGCAGGTCAAGTTCTTCTAACAACTGGCTATGAGCCACTTGGAGGTTTTTGCATGATCTGCAGGGCTCAATGCATATGCTCCCATCTGTTCCTTATGGGAAGTCACAATTCTCTGTTTATGATATGCTGGAATAGATGTCTCAGTCAAAGAGGGCAGAATATTGTACATCCACTCACCCATAAATTTATGGGGGTTTTTTTCTTAGTTATCCAAATTCTGTCTTCAGCAATATCTAAACACAAATTACTCCATCAACTTCCAGCCCCTAACCCCAAGAAAATGGGATCAATTTGCAAAATAAATTAATTATCAGAGAAGTTAATCTTATTAAAAAACAGAACTTCTAGAGAAGGAATATACTGGGAAGGAACACGATGATGAGCTGCCATGGGAAAAATCAAAAGACTGCAGGCAAGAAAGCATAGCTTACAGAAGTAAAACAAAAATTTAAGAGCATTCCTTAATTCATTAAGAAATAGACTGGCCACATAAACCAGCAGCAAGATAAATTTAAGAAGTACCCTGAAATCATCACGTAAACTATAGTGTTCATTTCACAGACAACTATAACGTGACAGACAACAGAGAATTCAATTACAGAATGACTTGTTGGTTGCAACAAGGTGGTAAGAAATAAAAAAAATCCACAACTTTAAAATGTCTTTATATATACAGAACATTTATCAAAGTTTTCCATTAGATGAAAGTAAGCCTTCAGAGCTTCCATCTCCCAAACAGTTAAAAAAGTGATATAAAATTGTGCTATGCATAAGTGAGAATAATTTAAACTACTTAAAACAAACACAATTACATTTCAGCACCGAGTATTTTGAAGGGTGTATTATTTGATTAGCTGGTTAACATTAACTAGTGTGGTCTAACAGAAGTTTATTTCAACACTAACAGCACTTTCCTCGGAAAATACTTAAGTAATTTCTTTAAACTCTGAAGTATCATGGTAACATAAATACCTACAACTACATTTAAAATATTAACCATTAGTAGTAATTGATTGTATACTCCTTCTATTGGAAGGGAACACAACAATAATACCTTCTGGAATCAGACTTAGGTGACAATCTTTCAGGCTTGATGCTTTGACCATCTTCATCCAACTTCAAGGAAATGTGACTGGATACCCTCACACCTCTCTGAGCTGGAGACTGCTTTTTAACTGTCATTTCTGAAATAACGTTGCTGAAATTAAAAACATAAATGTAAAAACTCAAGAAATTCACAAAGCAAGGAAGTTTGTCATATGTATTGACCAGAAACTCTACTGTCAATTGGTTTCATAAGCCTCTACAAGACAGAATCATACATTCCAAAATACACCCATTTTTAAGTCATTAAACACTCAAGTCTTACTTTTTAAACCACCTCAGTTGTTAACATCTATATAGACTAAATGAAAAGTGCTATTTTAGCCTACTAAATCTACAATGAATGCTTTCTTTGAAACTATTTAGTTTTCAACTAAAAGAAAAAAATCATGTATCTGCATACCAACATTCACAAAGGTATGTTTTGCTTAAGCAAATAAGGAATTTCTCTGGATACAAGAAATACACTGAAATAAGGAGGTAAAATTCACCAGTTTTTTTGGACAGAAACCAACACTGCCCAGGGACAGAGCTGTGCTGCTGCAGACCAAAAGGAAGCTTGCCTTCAGACATCAGCTGACACGGGTCAATCAAGCCACCCTAATAAGTAGGTCACCTTTCCTGATCCTCTGCAATCTGTTGCACTGCATAATCATATTATAGCTTTAACAGATCACATCTTCCTTAATAATTCTGTAGTCAAAATCATAAGTGAAGAACAAGTGCTCTGATCTCTCCCAGCACAGTTTGCAGCTCATTCTGAACGCAAAGAGGAAAACACACCACCTTTCTGCCTCCACTGATTTGTCTCCTTAACCAGTAAGTCTGTTGGTCGGTAAAGACTAAGATGATAATTCTTACTCACAGCTATCCTCTCCTCCCAACTGCTTCCAGTAACAAACAGCTATCCAAAACTGCAGCTCTTCGAGTTTTAAGAGAAAAATACGGTCCCAAAACAAAAAAAAAAGCCAAGTCAAAAATACTGCATATCCATGTTATGAAAATCTAAATGAAGTTCAAACTATGGTTTAGGTAGCTTAAGCCAAAAGAGATTTTATTAACAAGAAAGAAATACTTCTGGAAAACTGTAAAAGCTAATTGCCACAGCAACACAGTAGGATTTTCTCTTCTGTCTTAGATGTGTTTCCAAATGGCAGAACAAGAATTGCAGAGCGTTTCAAGTACCTACTCTGAATGAAAGGCATCAGAAAACAAGTTTTAAATCATTTAATTTTAACCTTAAAGAAAAAGCAATCTCAAACTAGTCACATATCTCACACTAGAAATTACTCTATGAAGTGCCTACTGGCATTGGTGAGTTGGTGTTGGGCCAGAAGCCTGACATACTTGTGAGGGTCAAGAGGACATAATTCCTAAGGTCAGTCACACACAGCCCAGCCCAACTGCTTGGCTGCGACCTACAAGGCTGGAGTGCTCCTGCACTACAGGGGGATGAGGCTTCCTTGGAGAGGCTCTTCTCATAGCTGACCTTGATTTATTTGTCTTTTGCACAGTAGGTCTGGACAGACTATGCTACCAAGCTATCAGAAGATGTAGTCGATGGTATCATATTCCCACTGGAAAGTCCTAATGTCACCCCATCATTGGCATATGAACATTTCTGGAAGCAACATTCACCACTCCATCAAATAAAAGTGCCCCTGTATTCAATAAAAATAAAACTACAAAGATGTTTTGAAGGTCTTTGTAATGAAAAACATCCGATTACAAATTCATACTCCAACCCCAGTGTACCTACAGTGGTTAGATATTACATTATATTACCTCACGTCACAACATGAGGTCAGAACAATAAGCTCCTAGATACTTTGACCTTCCAGGGATGGCAAGAGGTAGAGATTTTGTAACAAGCAGAGATTCTCTCTCCTTCCTGATCACCAGTCAATAACTATAACACTAGAAATGGAGACCCAAGGAGCTGTGGATATACTTTAATCTGAGCTCTGAATTACTTTACCACCTCTACACCCGAAACAGAAGCTGAAATTTCAATTTGTAGTGCCGCTGATTCTATTTTGGTACAGTGCTGCTGTAATTTCCATTGAGTGAAACTTCATCCCACACTGAGAAAAATAAATTCTTGTATCATTAATATTTTCCTCTCCTAGTGAACACGCTGTCCTCACACTGTCTACAAAACAAGGCGATGAGGTGACTGTGTACAACAGTGACCTCTGGAGTCCGTGCCACAATCCTGGAAAAAAGAATTAGTACGAACCAAAAGACTCAGACAACGTACAATTTATTTCATGCCCCCACACCTCTCAACAGCAGTATCCCAATTTTTTGCAGCTGAGCATTATAAGGCTCTACTGCTTGTGAAGGTACCTTATTTTTAAATACATTTAAATAACAGAGAAATATATATTGGTTTTTAAAATGTGTCAGCATATTGAGCGCAAAACCTTTATGGAAAAAAAAAAATTAAAGTTAAACTTTCCATATTCTCTTCTTGTCAAGTAAAAATCAACACAAAATATTTATACAAAATCATGTATAAATAAAAGTAATGCTTTCTAATATATTAAAAGAATACTAGTGCCTTCTGCTGGACTTTTAAAAATCAACAGTTTTAACACTGATCAGAAAGCTGAAAGTACCAAATTCATCTCGGAATGTAACTGTGAAAGGTTACTATTAATCAAGTTTTCAGTCATGAAAATCAGCAGGAGTTGCTGGTCTTTCTAGAAAACTCATCCATTGAGAGAGTTTCAAACTGTTGCCTAACTATTATGGAAGAAAACAGAACCTTTACCGTATAATGTCTTCATCAATGACAAAGAGAGTGGGACTGAGCGCACCCTCAGCAAGTCTGCAGAAAACACCAAGCTGAGTGGTGCAGCTGACATGCCTGAGGGACAGGATGCCATCAAGAGGGACCCGGACAAACCCAAGAAGTGGGCCCATATGAACCTCATGAGGTTCAACAAGGCCAAGTACAAGGTCCTGCACCTGGGTCAGAGAAATCCCTGGTGTCCATACAGGCTGAGGGATGAAGGGATTGAGAGCAGCCCTGACAAGAAGGACTTCAAGATCCTTGTGGATGAAAAGCTGGACATGAGCCAACAATGTGCACTCACAGCTCAGAAAGCCACCTGGCTTCATAAAAAGAAGCGTGGCCACCAGGTTGAGGGAGGTAATTCTGCCCCTCTACTCCGCTCTGGTGAAACTCCACCTGGAGTACTGTGTCCAGCTCTGGAGTCCTCAGCACAACAAAGACATGGACCTGTTGGACCAGGTCCAGAGGAGGGCCACAAAAATAATCAGAGGGATGGAACACCTCTCTTATGAATAAAGGCTGACAGTTGGGGTTGTTCAGCCTGGAGAAGAGAAGGCTCCAGGGAGACCTTATTGCAGACTTTCAGTACTTAAAGGGGGCTTACAGGAAAGATAGGGACAAACTTTTTAGCAGGACCCATGGTGACAGGACAAGGAATAATGGTTTTAAACTAAAAGAGGGTAGATTTAAACTAGATACAGGGAAGAAATTTTTTACACTGAGGGTGATGAAACACTGGGACAGGTTGCCCAGAGAGGTGGTAGATGTCCCGTCCCTGGAAACATTCAAGGTCAGGTTGGATGGGGCTCCAAGCATCCTGATCTAGTTGAAGATGTCCCTGCTCACTGCAGGGGAGTTGGACTAGATGACCTTTAAAGGTTCCTTCCAAGCTAAACCATTCCATGACTCTTTTCAACATATAATAAAAAACATT
Source organism: Antrostomus carolinensis (assembly GCF_000700745.2). Lineage (NCBI taxonomy): Eukaryota > Metazoa > Chordata > Aves > Caprimulgiformes > Caprimulgidae > Antrostomus > Antrostomus carolinensis. The sequence goes on from NW_010321187.1 coordinate 7,881, forward strand.
AACATATATTCCCAGGCAGAAGCAAGCTTCACAAATCTGCCACAGGGAGTAGAACTTGCCAACTCAAATCAGAGCAAGCCAGCTACGACATTCCTAGCCAACCAAAAAGGCCAGTTTTGGTTGAGGAAAATGCATTTTTCTAACCATAGTGATTCATCCACACGCATGTTATAAGATATTGTAATAGTAGAACTTAACACATCAACCAACTCTACAGAGGCACTATATAGTTGCAGGGACAAAAAAGCACCTTTTTGCTTAGGCTACAACTTCCTTAAATGCCTTCCTTCTTCCACAGCAGCCACAGCTGGGTAAGTGCTTCAGGGAAAGTGCAGTGGGTGGTGAGGAGAACGTGCCCTTGTTGCCAGTAGGCACAGCAACCACATTTAGAGATGAGTATGTATAGCTTAAGGAACAGATGCGGGCCCATACGAGGTTAGCCACTGCACATATTAGCTCAGTCAGTATCAGAATGCTCCTCCAACGTCTTATCAGGTACTGAAGTAGGTTCTAATTTTAAGTTGGTCACCCACAGCCAATGCCATTGTACTCTGCTCTTCTGAAAACCCCAGTGACAGAGATGGAACAACCTCACTGGTAATTAATAGTTTAATGAACACATGCTTTATATAAAATAGTACTTATTTATTCTCCTTACATTAGGATGTGTTTCTTAAGCTGTTGTTAATACTGCACACACAAAAAAACAAAATACAAATAAAGAAGATGAAACACCTCAATTTTACACAAAACAGACAGACCTCTCAACTTTAAAGCTACTCATTTTGGCTCCAAAAGCCTGTGGTGAGATAAACTCTCAAGATCTCCTATATTCAGGCTGAGAGGACATTATGAAAACAGAGCACATACAGCCTTTGGAGACACTTGCATGTACTACCTAAAATCGTATTTCCTCCTCAAATAGGACAGACTTCACATGTTTGGAGAGAATTTCATTCTGCTCTCCACAACCACCACTAGTGCTCTTGGTAGAGAACCACGAATACAAGCTAAAAGGGAAGCTGGCATAGTTTCTCCCTTTTCCCTTTACAACCTCTGAAAAACACGGCATTTTGTTTAACCAAGTTATTCACTGCACGCTGTAACTCAGCCTATTTGCAAGTATCCATCACATCTTCCTTAGTTTTCCGCCACTTAAAAAATCAGACGTTAGCCACAAACATCATTAGCTTGTTGGCTGCTCTGTTTGCAGTTCACTGATAAACATACGAAGCAGATCCTTTACTGATCCTTAGAGCGACCTACAAATACTCATATATGGGTCAAACTTAAATCCTGGTTTGGGACAAATTCATTTTCAAAGAACAAATTAAAACTAAGATGATAAGCAGCCTGAAGTTCACACTGGAAACAGCCATAAATAAAGGTTTCACACTCCCATTTTTCTGAAGATACAATTTTCTGATTAGTGCAGCATTTCACCTGGATTTAATGCCTTATTTTCTGAGTAGTTATCTGAATACTAGCTGGGGGAAAAAAAAAAGAACAAAAAAATCTGTCTTTAACCATCATCCAAAAGAGCAGTACGCACAACTGTTTCAGTTTCCAAACAAATGTTTCTCATCTGTTTGAAAACCACACTGGAAACGGAGTTAAGCCAAGAGATGAGTTTCTTGGGTTGACTGGAAAATTTTGAAAGGAAGGGTGGTGCTATGAATAGAGCTGCTCTAGTTCAGTTCTGCAGAGCTGTCACGAAAATTCACCCATCCAGACAGAATGTCTGAACATTTACAAATCCATCCATTGTGTGAGAATTTTGGAAGCTTGGGGAATAAAAAAAAAACCCAAACAAACCCAAACCTGTTATTTTGCTAGCTTGTCCAAGAAAGTAATGACCCTGAGCAGGAAAACAATTCCATTTCTGCAAAACCATTTTAGAATGAGGATAGCAAAATTTAGGGAGTTTGACCAACGATTTTCCCATTATTCATTAATTCCAAGTATAACCTGTCCAAATGCACCTTTTAAGGCCATCTTTCCAACACAGAACCCAGTCACCTTCAAGATGACATGGCAAAATCAAAATTTCACATGTTACTGAGAATAACATTCAATATACAGACCGTATGTTAATAGTTCCCCCCTTTTTCTGTTCATCTGTGGTTTCTTCGTGTCGTCTTAGTTGTGCAAGTAGTTCTGATTCTGTCTGTTTCTTGTTGAGTGGCAGGGAAGATGCAACTGCAGAAACAGCCTCCACCAGTTCTGGATTTAAAGGCTTGCTTCTGTAAGAGATGTAACAGATATGGATATATATATATATATATAAAAATAAAAGCCTCAATATATTCAAATTGTCATTTCTGTACTGTCATTTTATGTCTTAATAACACAGAAGTTACAGCTACACAATGTCCCAAATGGGGGTGCAGGTGGACAGAGGGAAGTTTAGGTTTACCCTATGTTGCACTAATTATAAGCTGATAAATGATACTGACAAACTGTTGTACTCAAGTGGCCAAAGACTACAGGCAGCACAGACCTGCAAGACTATAAACACAATGTGGTGGGGAGCCATCCACGAGTCTCAACACTCATGATGTCATTCTTAATCTTGTGTTTGTTTTTTTTTCCCTTTTTCCTCAGTTTTATTGTATTTTATCTGAACAGCACTTTCTCCCTCCCATTAAAATAACTTCCCACAGGCAGCTGCTAGTGCTGCCATGCAAGAGTCTCAGTGCAGAAAAAGGTAACATACTGCAGAAAGCACACATCATCTTTTATCCAGATTCTGCCCTGTGACTTTCTGCAATCTCCATCTACACTACATTCCCTTACAAGACTCTCCTCCATACTTGGAAATGGCATTTGATGCTTTATTTCATCCTAGATAACGGGGGGGGCGGGGGGAGAAAAGAGACTAAAAGTTTGTTATACTTTACCGCTGGGTATGTTCTGTAGTTTTCTGAAGCATGCTACTTTCACTGTCCAGACCTTCCAGCTTTTTTGTGGCTTGCTTTTTGATCTCATGTGTTTTTAACTGTTGGAGCTTCTTCCTGTAGCTCACTTCTACTTTCATACTACCAATAATGTCTAACAATTTCTGCTTTGGTGTTTCTGCTACACCCTCCTGCCTCTTTGATGCCACTTCAGTGGTGCTGGTTTTGGAAGTGGTAGATTCATCTTTCTCAGCAGAAAGCACGCTGTTTGTGCTGAAGAGTTTCTGTATTTTTCTAGATGATAAACAAAGTTAAAAAAAAATAAGTAAATACACAAAATATCAGAAGTTACAAATAGGGTCCAAGGCTGAATTTTATAAGCCCACAAAAAAACCCCATCAGTTACAACCATGTAGGCCTAACTAAGTGCAAACTGGGTATGTTAAGTACACGTCAAACATGTACCTTTTGCCTTTTGAGGAGGGCTAGGGCACTATTTAAATCTCTTGATTATTTCTAGTTTCTTCATCGCACAAATCATATGAACAACTTTACTTCCTCCACAAATAAATTGTGCTTAATCTAGGGACTTAAAACTTCTAAAGCATCCCTGCATCCGGTATCAGACAGAGAGTTTGAAGGTACTGGTACCTGGTTCTTAAATTTATTAGCAGTATAGAAAACTCACTCCAAGTCTTAAAATGAGGCAACAAATAGATCGCTCCTAGCAACCTGGAAAAAAGATTGTACACACACATCTAGTTTCACATTGTTTTACACTACAATGGACCACATTCCCCTACCCTACGTACTGCAATAGAGCAGCCAAGCGTTTGTGCAGCCTTATGAGGAAATGGATCCTGCCACAGGATAACCCAGTAACAAACAAAAAAGGGTTTTTTTGTTATTTTCCCACCTGGAGCAGCTCCTCTACCTAGTATACCACATCACTGCAAAGATGCTAAAATTGGCATGGAGCAGGTGAGGACGTGAAGCCAGGGAGAGCAGAGAGCTGCTGCAACACAGACACAACTGCATTCTCTGGAAAAACTATCATAAAATTCAAAGGACTGTTCTCTTTAACATTCTAAAATGAAATGTTTAAATCTTTAAATTCACAACTACTTTTTTTTGTTTAAAAATCACCCTTAAGTTCCTAAAATTAATTTTAAAGACCTTACAATTAAATATTTATTTTGATTCAAAATAAAACACTTCAAAAGATCTGAAAGAATTCAAAGAATCATAGAATGGTTTGGGTTGGAAGGGACCTTAAAGATCATCTAGTTCCAGCCTCCCTGTCATGAGCAGGGACACCTTCCACTAACCAGGTTGCTCTGAAATACCTTCCCCTCCTCACACACACCTCTCTGGATAAAAAAGAAAATGCTGCTAGTATCATCAGGCATCTCATTATTACTTCGAGTCCCTCTGCACTTAATAAATTGTCAGCATTAAATCCTAAATTTCAATGTTGAAAAGCAACAGGAAAATTTAAGGACAGCTTCAGAACCACGTTACTGAGAAGACAGTAGGAGTCCTGTTGTTTTACACAGTTATCCTCTACAGATCTTTTTCAAGCATGTTTTTCATTAATTCAGACTGCACGCTCCCTAAAACTATTTATCCATCCAGAGATCTTTGTTTACAGTGTCAGAAAACACAAGTAAGACTGCAAGCCTTAAATGTTTAAAGCCACTAGTACACTGCAGTTTGCATCACTGTATTTCACCTGCCATCACGTTTATCTTCTGTTTGGTAGCCCAGCCTTAGAAATCAAATGCTGCTACAGAAGAAACCGAGTTGCTGTGCACTGAGACTATCACAGTATCGGAGCTTGTGCAAAAATATCAAGGAGCTTTGAAATTTAAAAATAAAAAACTGCACAACTGACTTTTCATTAAAAGCTTTTAATGAAAATCTTATAAAAATAAAATCTTTTAATACAAATAAAAATGAAATTCTAAATACTACTTTTAGGCAGTGCTTTGGGCTAAAAGGGCACAGGCAGCACCACTCTGCAGGTACACACACTGTCCAATAGTGCACCGGGCTCAAGGATGAGCAGGGCGGCAAGGAAACAAGGAAAGCAACACGGGGAACAACCCAAACCCACACCCCTCTGCCTGACT
>NW_010321188.1:0-338 GCF_000700745.2 Antrostomus carolinensis
GACAACAAGAAGGGCTTCTTCAAATACATCAATAACAAAAGGAAGGCCAGGGAAAATGTGGGGCCACTACTGAACGGAGCAGGGTACCTGGTAACAGAGGACACAGAGAAGGCAGAGTTACTGAATGCCTTCTTTGCTTCAGTCTTCACTGCCAAGACCACCCCTCAGGAATCCCCATCCCAAGAGACCAGTGAGAGAGTCTGGAAAAAGGAAAACTTTCCCTTGATCCATGACTATTGGGATAGAGATCAACTATGCAAACTTAACACCCACAAGTCCATGGGCCCTGATGGAGTGCACCCACATATGCTGAGGGAGCTGGCTGAAGTCATTGCTAG
>NW_010321189.1:0-6048 GCF_000700745.2 Antrostomus carolinensis
ATTGAGAGCCCAAGAGTCACTCACTGCCAGAATGGGGTGATGAGGTGTGCTGGACCGGAGGTCTGTCTGCAGCCCATGGATGTCCCCATGCTGGAGCTGGGAGCTGTGCCCGAAGAAGTCTGTGACTCCATGGGAAGCCTGCTCTGGAACTTCTTGTTCCTGGACTTCCATGCCAGGAAGAGCAGAAGAGGTGAACTGACTTCAACCTGCTCCCCCTGTGCTGCTGTTGGGGGGATGGTAGAGGAATCAGGAGCAAAGTGATTTGAGCCTGGGAAGAAGAGAGGGGTGGGGGAAGGTGTTGTAAGATGTGGTTGTTATGTCTCACTGTGCTACTTGGGTGAATGGCAACAAATTAAATTGATTTTTCTTCCCCAAGTTTGAGTCTGTTTTGCCTGTGACCATAACTGGTGAGTGAGCCGTCCCTGTCCCTCATTTCTAATCCTGTGCCCACTTTGTTGTGTCTCCCATCCCATCTCATCGGGTGGGGGGAGTGAGTGCAGGACCGCATTGTCTACCTGTGGTTAAACCAACACACCAAGTTTGCCTACTTCACTTTGAAAAGAATGTTTAAACACTTAGCTTGACAAAACAATTGACAAACTTAAGACAGTAATTTACAAAGAATCACAGAATATGGTCTAGAAGTTGCTTAAAGTCAAATGACTTGCTTTGAATGTGGAAGAAAGGAGAGTTCACTTTTTGATGCTAGGATTTTTGTAATAAACAAGACAAGCAGTTGTTTCCACTTCCTGCCAGTGTGTTGGAACAAAAGTACATTCACTGATAAATATGCTATGGTAGTTTAAAGGTCTCACTTGTATATTGTTTTTCATGCGGCTTTGTAGAATTGTGGTTTGCTGCCCATGGTTTCTGCTCTTACTGCTAAAGAGTACAGGAACTCTGGTCCATTTTACTGCATTAATACACTGTTTCCATTTATGTCTCTTTTTGACTTTGACTTTCTTGGATTTGCAAAACATCGGTAACTGTAAGCTGTGTAAGCTTAATTCTTTTCAAATCTGCTCACATCTTGAAAATGATGCATCAAAAATCTGTGAAAAAGTACAATAATCAACCAATAAAAAAAGAAGATTATGTAATTAAAGAAAAATATTTTTATAAGGTTTTATTTTGTCAAAACTTGTGCCAATTTTTGTCAAAAAATCTGTGGAGAAGTCTGAATCAGTTTTTGTTATGCCATCTAGTGGCAGTTTTATTTATGTTCACGTGTTTTAAGTTCTTGTTGATGCGTTTTCTGGAAAAGGTGCAACAAAAATCTGTGTATTGCAGCATTAACCAGCATTATGTGCTGAGAGTTACGATTGTTACAAAGTTTATCCTGGTACCGACTTAAATGATAATGTATTTCTTTTTCTGAGTAGAACAATCTGAAAAAAAGCTGCATTACCCTTCTTGTGGATTTAGCTGCCGCTTGAATTTCCTGAAGATTTCTGCTGAATGTGTGTGGCTGTTATAACAAGGAGGTACTGGAGCAGGACCTTTGGGACTTGCTGCGGGATGGACCTGGGTCAGGTGAAGGAAACAAAAGAAGGACTGCGTTAACCTCAGTCTCTGTCAAGTCTCTCCAGCCATGTAAATAAAGGAAATTGTATTCCTGTGTTAACACTGGTAAAGTGTACAGGTCACAAGTATGGCTGATCTAGTTGCACACGACTTTAGACTGGAAGGAACTTGTGTGCAGCCTGTCATTGGTACTAAGTAAAATTAGGTAGCTTGAATTAAGTAATCTGCTTTGCTCTAGACCGAAATGAACAAACATCTTTGGAAACTGGTTATGGCATTTCAGATGCATTGGCTGCAAGTTGCAGCATTGGGATGAGCAGCTGGAGATGGGAACTTTACTAGGCTTTAACCAAATGTGCAAGAATGTGTCCATGTTTTTGGGCTGCTTCTATACTCCGATGACAGTAACATTTTCTGGAGGGTGGGTCACAGTCACATAATATATTGCTGAATTTATCCCGTGGCAGAGAAATAGTATCTAATGCATCATTACAGTGTTTGACTATTTATCAGCTATGTTTTCTGGTGAGTTTGAGAAATGCAAAATTAATGAAGTGCAGGTCTGTCTTCTGAAGTATTACTGAATGTTAGCTTCAATCTCATGTTATTGTGCTTAAGGTAAATGCCACAAAACCACTAATCCTCCACCTTATTGCCAGTGAGTCTGACAGTGTTACAAGTGTGTGCATTGTCTTAACTAAGTGGATAGCCTTGAAGTAAGCTGCACTTGGTGTTTTAGCAATGTGCTGGGGTTGTTTCTTTTATTAGCATTGGTTTTGGTTTGAAAACATTTTTTGAAAGGTTTGATGCAAGCAGTGTAGTGCTTGTGTCATTGGTGGTTACATACACTGAAAGTGCTATGTGAGATTTGTATTATCTTACTTGTTTGCACACCAAGTCAGTGTTATTCCTGGGATATGTTAAAAATTGGAACAATCTATTCCATCATGCTTCCATGTGGAATTCCATACTAAGGTTATGACCTCATGAATAAAAAGGAAGTCTGCATGGGATCGGGGGAGACTGGACTGGTACATGGAACAGAGATGTACTGAAATTCACCAGATGGAAGAACCATATCAAGGCCTGGAATTCCCTGAGTTGCCAAAGGCTAGAAAGTGCAGGCTGGAGAAAAGGATGTAGGAAGGAGGGCTGTTTGTCCTGTTGTCTCCATTACACTCTTCTGCAGACCAATTTTGGAAACTGGATACAGAAATATATGATCCTTGAGCTCAACCATTCTGACCATTTTTACATTTATGCATCTCTTCCTGTATTTTAATTTGAGAGTTGAACCTGGGTGGAAAGAAATAGTCTCTGGATGTCTGGACCAAGCTGTTCACATAACTGCTGTTAATGTGTGAGCTGACTGTATATGCATGCTATCTGTAATGCACCCTGGACCTGGTATATATACTCTGGACAGTCTGCATATTAGCTGTATGCTTAGAACATTTCTTTTTTTTTAATGTGTAGTTATACTGGTCAGCTGGAGTATCCTGGATACATCAGATGTGTTGCACAAACTCCTGAGGCATAAGTCTGTATTGCCTTCTGTGATTTACATGATGGAAGTTTGGGAGTCTGAAAAGGTGTTTGGTTTAACTTAGATGTAGTCTGATGTAGTAGGCCCACAGGAAATGTATCTTTTTGGGTAATGATTTGCACTGAAAGCATAATAAAAAAACAGTAGACTGTGAATATTCTGATTATTACTGTATGTTGCAGAATTAAGTGCTATCTGATAATGGTAACTTTCTGCTGTGTTGCAGAAAGTATTCCAAAGCACATGCACATTTGATTTAAGCAGGTTTTTTTCTTTTGCAGGAAAATTTCGAAGATGCCTTTGAAAACATCCCCGTGTAAGTAGAATTTTTAAAAATGTGTATTTTTTTTTTTTTTTAAACTATTTATACAGCAATGAAATACTACATATACACCATTCCTGGGAAGCATAATTTTGTATGCATTGACTACATTCAAATTGTCCAGAAGGTGCCCAAGAGCTGGGGAATGGAACTGTAATTAGGTTGATATATGTGATGAAGTATTTGTCAACAAATGTGAAAGTTGTGAAGAATTAGAAATAGCAAATTTAGTAACTTTTAGTTGCATACTAAAGACTCCAGACATTTCTGTATGGTGAAAAAACGATAGCTCAGCATTAGTGGAAAAACTTTGGATCCCACATTATGCAAGACCATCTAAGCAAGATTTTCAAATGGAAATTGCTATACCTCATAATGTACTGCAGCACAGATGTTTTTTCCTAATGAAGTGAGATATAGTCACTTCTCTGTCATTAGATTTCCTACTGAAGCAACACCTTAAACTGTGATGGAAACAGATGATGCTGTTCATAAGTGATTTTAGTTTTTCTGTAGAATTTTATTGCATTTTTGTGCCATGAAGCACACAAGAAGGAGACTTGTAGTGATATCCTCAGATTTCTAACGTGCTTCTAGACCCAGCAGCAGTAGCTTTGACTGAATTTAATTTACGAAATTTCTGTGGCCTTGGCAAATGGTACCTTACAGATTTGCCATACCCTCTATTTGTATCTTACCTAGAGTGGGGAGGTCTGTTCTCAATGTAAAACTGTAGTTGAAAAATTAAACATATAGCTTCCTGAAGCTCGTGAGGAAGGAGATAAGAATCGAATATATTAGTGTTGAGAACTTTTCATGTTTATGATTGCTTTTTCTTCCTTTGACTCCCTAGCAGTTGCTGTATGATCAGAGAACTTCTCCCTCTGACCCTTGCTTCCCTTGGGAGAGGGACAAAAGTGACTCTGTAATATTTACTTTATAAGAACATTTATTCAACACTAATTTCTTCTATGAGAAGGTTGTTTTGCTGTTTTTATTGATAGCTGAGCTGGGCATAGTTGTTTATTACTGGCGTGCGGAACTTTGATTTGTTCTTCCCGAGTCTCTCTTCTATGCTCATAGCTGTCGTACAGAGACACTTTTTATAATGGCATATAAGTTAGACTGATGTTAGTTTATTCTGGCTGGTATTGCTTCTGTGTGTAATAACCATTATGTAGAACAGTAAATGTGGGATGATGGAGACAGTATTAGTGGGACAGAAATCATGTTGTTACTTAATGTTGTAGTTGAACAGTTGTCACTGTGATTGCTGTCCTTGTCCACTGGCCAAAAATACTACATCTAGTGCCATTATATTTTTGTCTGATTCTGCTATATGTGTATTCTGAAACTAACTTCCCATTCGTTCAGGTTTCGTAACCTTCAGTTTAGCCTGTTTCAGTAATGTAGAACCACCCACAGTTCTTGTTCGCGTGGCCCTGCACAAGCCTAGGAGAAAGCATAGAGTGAGCTAACCGGATTCCCTGAGCTCTTACTTATTTTTCTGGAATATATTGTGGTTATACTAAACCAAATTATTTCAGTTTTTAATTTAGAAAATATATGCACAATTCATTTTAACATCTCAAGGACTGTTTTAGTTTTTGGAACAACTACATTGAAAAAAAAAAAAATCAACTTACATTACATTACGTACGATCCATGAGAATAGTGTTCAAAAAGCCTCTGAAAATACCCTGCAAGATTTGAACTGGTATTTGCATATGTTAAAATAAGCTGCACTAAATGTTGTGAAACTTGCATAGATGGAAAAGGCAGGATCTCTTACCTGTTAGCAGCCTAGCACATTGATCTGTCATGAGACGTGCTGTGTACGCTAAATGCTCTTCATGGATCCTGTCTCCTATTTACTTGGTTAGGTGAGTAATGTGAATATTATTCACATTAATTTTTATTTCAGTTTTACCCTGATATAATTTAGGGCTTAACCCGTGTCTTCTTCAGTGGCAGGCTACCAAACCAGTCAACAACAGTATCTCACTTTCTGTAATTATCAGAAAGGTGATGCATCTACTAAAATGCAGCTTACTTTAATGTTATATTGAATGTTCAGACTCATAAATGACTCCATGTGGTGGTTTGACCCACAGCGGAACCATGTGGTCCTGCATTCTCTCTCCCCACCTGGTGAGATGGGGTGGGAGTCACGACAAAGGGGGCACAGGATTAGAAATGAAGGACAGGGACAGCTCACTCACCAGTTATGGTAAAGGCAAACCAGACTCAAACCTGGGGAAAAATCAATTTAATTTGTTGCCATTCATCTAACTAGACATAACAACCACCTCTTACAACCTCAGAAGGTTTCTCCCACTCCTCCCTTCTTCCCGGGCTCAAATCACTTTGCTCCTGATTCCTCTACCTTCCCCCTCCCAGCAGCACAGGGGACAGGGAATGGGGGTTGCAGTAAGTTCACCATTGCTGCTCTTCCTGGCTTGGAAGTCCAGGAACAAGAAGTTCCAGAGCAGGCTTCCCATGGAGTCACAGACCTCTTCAGGCTCAGCTCCCGGCTCCAGCATGGGGACATCCACAGGCTGCAGACTCACCCCCCACTCTGAGGGTCCACCCCTGCTCTGGCATCAAGCGACTCTCAGGGTCTTAATTCAGTCACACTTGCCCTCAGGCTCAGCTT
>NW_010321189.1:6075-22480 GCF_000700745.2 Antrostomus carolinensis
ATGGACTGCAGGGGACTTTGTCTTCTATTCCATGCAGTAGAACTGGGGGTGGGTCTCTGTCTCTCCCCCTCCTCCTCTTTTCTCTGGCAACGAAGCACACTCTGTCTGTCTGTCCATCCTTTGTTTAGGCCAATGGTCGTCTTTTGTTCAGGTCAATGGCCTGCAGGTTCTCTCCACCTTCTTCCTTTCAGGACAGTCCTTCCCCTCACCAATATGGATTGGCAGAGGTGTTTCTCTAGTGCTCATTGGCCTCAGCCTGGGCTGGGGGGTCTCCACCTTGGAGCCAGAGGAGCTTTTTGCTCTCACAAGGTGGCCTTTCCCCCACTACCAAACCCCACCCCTCCGAACCCAACACAGTAGGATAATCTCAGCTGGAAATACTGGCTGCTGATGACTTGCTCTGTGTTTAAATAGCTGTTCTGCAGTTGTGGAAGTTTCATAGAAATGTGTGTATTCTTTTGTATCTGGGCAGGATTCTTCACTTCACTAGACTCTCTCCTTTCTCAAATTCTTCAGGAGGTAAAGCTATTTTTAAAAAGTGCCTGAGGAACTGAACAAAACCTTGGGAGTTTTTGTGGAAGTCTTCAGTGTTATCTTTCTTGAAACTCAGTGGTAGTTTGCCTGAGGGGAAGACTTTCCCAAATCTAGTGCCACACTGATTGTTCTTGACCTTTCCCTGTCTAGAAAAAATTGTAGTTTTTCCTATTAATAATACAGTAATAAAAATTAGGAAAGATTACTACATTGAAACAATGAATGAGCAGAGGTTCAACCTTCTGGGAAGCTGTATCTATTTTTTTTATTTTTCTGTTGTAATGTTAGTCTTAAAATTTTTCTATGTATCAGTGTTTTGGTCTCTTTTAATTTGGATAAGAAAGTGGCATTGTTACAGCTCTATGGCGATATGCTTGGCACTGGTTTGAGTGGCTTACTGCAGTTTGGTTATTGAATTTTACTAAATAGAGCTGTGTCTACAAAGGCTGTTGATGTTTTGATGTTTACTTATGAGATTAGAATTGTTTCAAATTATGTCAGATCAGCTTGTTAGTTTATAGAATTTGGAAAGAATGTCTGGGATCCATGTCTTCATAGCATTTCATACACCATGTAAAACATGTATAGAGTAACACTGCTCTGTATATTGCTCTAGTAAATGCTAGCAAATTATTTTACTAATCTAACTTGGATTAAACTGGCTTTATTCCCTAAATATTATTGCTTAACTGTAGATAACAGGTTGTGCAGGTTAGATGTTAAAAGGGCAATGAGTTATCTTAGAAGGGTAAAATCCTTCCCTAAATCTCTAGTGCTGGCTGTTGTATATGAAGACAGATCCAGGAGGAAATTGGTCTTTGCTCTGACTGTCTAAATGGATTAAAAATTGATTAAATTCTTTATTTAGACTCTTTGTGATCTTCTACTCATGATTGCTACTGTAGGGATACACAGCAACTCCAAAACAGTTTTTGTAGTGAGCAAGAAATACTTGTTTTGTACAAATGTGGAGGGACCATTAAACAGAGTTCCACCTGTAAATGCAGCTCTTTACTCACTGGTGATAAAGCCAAAGAAAGGCTATTACAGTTGGTTAGCCTGCCATTTTGCTGAAAGCAAGCAGTAGCATTTCACCCAGTATCCTCTTTGCCAAAGAGAGTTACTAAGTTTTCAAAGTACTGACTTGGTAATAACTTTTGATATAGCATCTTCAGCCTTACAAAGAAGATAGATGGGATATATGTGAAAGTAAATTTGTCATTACGTGGTTGTGTTTAATTTTCAGATTTTTCAGATTAGCATATTCTGTTGTAAAGGGAACCAAGTATCTAGAGACAAATAGTTCCTTCTGTTTTGGGAATTCAAGCGCCTGCCAAGAAGTTTTGTGGTGGGAAGCTACTTTTTTTGTCAAATATTTTCCCATGTTTCCACTTGAGTATCTACTTACTTTAAGTTTTGAGCCAATCTGTTTCAAAATTAACCTAATGCTGTTACCTGCCAAGCATCTACAGGTTCAATGCTATCCATACATGGATAGAACAGAATTATGCATGTTTTGTTCTTTTATTTAATTCTTGCTAGAAATTCTTCATCAGTACCTGAATCTTACTGTGGGAAAACTATGAGCTTTCATGGAATTGTAGAATGGTTTGGGTTGGAAGGGACCATTAAAGGTCATCCACTCCAACCCCCCCTGCAGTGAGCAGGGACATCTTCAACTAGATCAGGCTGCTAAGAGCCCTGTCCAACTTGATCTTGAATGATTCTGGGGATGGGGCATCTACCACCCTTTTGGGCAACCTGTTCCAGTGTTTCACCACCCTCATAATGAAAAAATTTCTTCCTTCTATTTAGTCTAAATGTAGCCTCTTTTAGTTTAAAGCCATTACCCCTTGTCCTGTCATTACAGGCCCTGCTAAAAAGTTGTCCCCATCTTTCTTACAGACCCCCTTTAAGTTCTGAAAGGCTGCAATAAAGTCTCCTTGGAGTCTTCTCTTTTCTAGGCTGAACAACCCCCACTCTCTCAGCCTTTCATTGTAGGAGGGGTGTTCCATCCCTCGGATCATTTTTGTGTCCCTCCTCTGGACCTGCTCCAACAGGTCCATGTCTTTCCTGTGCTGAGGGAATGAGTTTCATTTCAGTCTTACTGAACAAGATAATCCTCAACTTCTATGATTTTTTTTCACTATATATTTCTACTACCTTAATGTTTCCCAAAATTATTCAGAAATTCTTTCTACAGAATGCAGAGACCCATGTTTTCTGTTGCCAGAGTATGATTTTGTAGATTATCTCTTTGTTTTTTTAAGAACATGATTAAAAGAAGTTCGAGTTCTTGACAGTTTTTAACCATCACCATATTATACCTAGCGTGACTGACCTTGTCACTGCTATTTTAATTTCTTATGTATTTTATCCGCTAAAGTTCTCAATTTGTTAGGAATTCATATAAAATTTTAAATATATTTGGATTTCCTTTGATCTCATTTTACTTACTGTTTCTTTACTGTGACAGGAATAAGTTATCAAGTTGTTATGCTTTTACATGGTGCTGGTTGGCATGCAATCTTTTTCTTCGAGGCAAAGGCGAGATGGTGTTTTCAATTACCACTCCATTATAAGAGGCTTGTGCAAATGAATAACAACATTTAGAGGAATAGTATTATGGTAGCTGCCTGGGTATGTTTATAGAAGGTGCTTTGTAGTTGTCTTTGGGAAGAAACATAGTATTTTGCTTGACTGCTGCAAACAGTTCATATGCAGAGGAAGTCTTCCTATTTGTATAGAAATTTCTAGCACCACACCCTGAGTTATTACATCAGTAGAAAGATAGTGAGATGCCATTTAAACACACTTAAAAAACAAAATAATGACAAGGTGGAAGCTAGAATTCTGTAGAAAAGCAGACAGATAATTTTTCATGAATAATGGAATTCTTGGGGTTTTCTATCTATACCAATTTCAGCAGGAAGAGGCATGTTTCATTGGTATATTGTCATTCCTCTTTTGCATTTCCTTTTCCTACTCCAAGCTGAATACTCTTAATCCTTGATCCTACCAAAGCAGCTCTGTGTGGTATTACTGGGGTGATAGATTAAGGGCCAGAAGTGTTTAAGAAAGTTAGAGCAGGTTATCCTTGTAATCTCTGAAGTGTAGTTAAGATTTCAGTTATACCTGCACATGTGTTTTTTCAGTGAATGAAATTGAATAGCTGAGGAAATAACCTAAAATTCAAGTTTGAATTCAGGGAGCCAAAAACTTTTAAGGACAGTCTGTAAGTTTGAACTCAAATTCTGACATTGTCTTCAGAAGGTGAGAAACAGCTGTGACAACGTAAAGCATCAATGTTTTATTTTCTTATGTTCAGTCCTCAAGGCCAAGGGAAAAAAAAAAATCAGTAAAGGTGATTTTTGTATCCAGTAAATAATATTTGCAGAGCTACGTAGATGTGGCACAGTAGCTACGTATTTTCAGTCTCAAGATTTGGAACAGCAGTAGTGAGACACTAATCCTTCTCCACCTTGGACGGTTCTTGGATTATAAATTGTTTGAGGAGTTTTGAGTAAGCAATAATTATGTCATTCCTAACTCTTCCATACTTATTGCAATTATACCTTTTGCCTCTGGTGTAAGATTTCTCTGTGTGTTTGAGCAGAAATCTTCAGGCCACATTGTGCAATTTTTTTTATATTAATATCTTATGCTGACTTTGAAAAGTGAAATTCCGCCTGTGTTTATAGCTTCTTAGAAAGCAAGGAGGGGAAAAAACGGGGCCGGGGCGGGGGGGGGAGAAAAAGGAAAAAATCAAACAGAACAGGTCTCTGAGCAACCTAATCTAGTTGAAGATGTCTCTGTTCACTGTAAGGGGGTGGGACTAGCTAACCTTTAAATGTCCCTTCCAACCCAAACCACTCTCTATGATTCTGTGATCTCAGGGATATTCTACACAGAACTGCCTGAAACTCTGCATTTCTTCCACACCATGCTATTCTCGTGCAAGCCTTCACTGAAAGGCTGGCAAACAGAAAGATACCACAGCCTGTTTTGCTGTGATCCAGCATTTGCCAAAAGAAGTTTGTCTTAACTGAGCCTAAATATTTGGGCTGCTGCTTGTGGCTTGCTCTTCCATGAAAAAAAAAATCAATATCATGGCAGTAAACTCACAAAATATTTTTGGGGTAGGGGTTCTTGGAGACTTATAGAGTCTATTAATTATGTTGGAATCTCAATGTTTTCTTTAATATTCTTTCAGGAAATTAATGTTTATCCCTTGCTTTAATAAAGACTGCATAATACTATTTGCAGTCATGCAACTCAAGAATTGCCTTCTCTGAATAACTTTAGAGACTTTGAAAGGGATGTAAACTCTTAATGTTTTGGATTGGTGGTCTTTAAGTCATTAGTGCTTTATATAAGAAAATGAAAAGATGAGCTCTAACTCACAGATGAAAAAATAAAAACTTGGAGGCTATGATTTGCTCAGATACTGAGAAGGAAGACTATTTTTAGGGAAAAAGGAATGAAAACCAGTTTTGCCACATTCTTTATTTTAAACTATCAAACAAACAAAAACCTCTCTGGTCTTTAATAATGTCATGTTTTGGTAGTTTTGTTATAATTTCCCCGCCCCTGGATGGTTGAAACTGTCTCAGAGTGTTTTGTGAATCAACCTGAGTGGAAGGTGGCTTGAATCTGTATTAGCGTGTTCTTCTTTAGGACAATCCAAGGAAAATCTTTTGACCATGTGTTGATATTGACAGACAGAAAGCTTGCTTTTGTCAGTTTCGTGGAAGTGCGCTCCTGACTCTTTCTCAGGTTTTACTGGGAAGTACTTTCTGAGGTCTCAAGTGTGGACTGGCTGAAAGTTATGCTGAGTTGAACACCATTGCGTGTGTTTTGTGTGAACTGAATTGATATTTGTGACTGTTCAGCCTTGATTCAAAACTGGTTTACCTTTCACATGCAATCAAGAAAAGAGAAGTCCTGGTGCTTTGACTCTCCCTGCCCCAAATAATGTTAATATAATAAGTGACAACACACGTAAAGCACTGCTTCCAAATCATGAAGTGGAGAACTTGGGTATCTCTGAACTCCTTGGTCTTTAACACTGTCAGGGAAAATTTCAGGGAAAAGGTAGAAACATCCTGATTTTAAAGGTGCTACTGTCTGTAAGTTAGAGCTGTCCATCTCATCTCAGCCTGTTTTACCTGATCAGAGCCTTTGGTTTCCTCACGTGTTTTAGAAAATACTATGCAACTCTTTCCTAGAGTGTTGCATTTTTATTTTTATTTTCAAAAGTAAATTCTTTAAACAGATTGGTTTGACATAATACGGCTTTTATTACTTAGCACCCCTGTGAAATGAGTAAATGCAAATCTATAGTTTCCTGAATTGTGTTTTAAAGGCTTGCTTTCAGGCATTATTGTGAGCAAATCTCAGTTCATGATAGGAAATAAACATAGCCAGGAACAGGTACAATTAGCTCAGGTGGTGCAGCTTTAAATAATACTTTTCAAAGGTAGTGGTGGAGGACATAGTTTAATTTTCTGCTGCTTAGCTCCCATGTGCTGAGCTTTTCCATATCTCATCTGGTGAGATTAAACCAAGGGGATGAAACAATCTCTGTTGCAGCTGCTTTGCTTCTGACTCCTTCTTTCTCCTGTTGCTGCTGATATTCACAGAATCACAGAATGATGGGGATTGGAAGGGACCTCGAAAGATCATCTAGTCCAATCCTCCTGCCGGAGCAGGAACCTAAACGAAATTACACAGGAAGGCATCCAGGAGGGTCTTGAATGTCTCCAGAGAAGGAGACTCTACAACCTCCCTGGGCAGCCTGTTCCAGTGCTCTGTCACCCTCACTGTAAAGTAGTTTTTTCTCAAGTTTAAGGGGAACCTCCTGTGTTCCAGCTTGCACCCGTTGCCCCTTGTCCTATTGTTGGGCATCACTGAGAAGAGCCTGGCTCCATCCTCGTGACATTTGCCCTTGACATAGTTGTAAACATTAATGAGGTCTCCCCTCAGTCTCCTCTTTTCCAAGCTAAAGAGACCCAGCTCCCTCAGCCTATTCATTAAGATAACGGCTTATTAGCTGTCTCTCTGCGCTATTGATTTGTTTTGGTCATGGGACTCTAGTTAAAAATTTGCATTTCTGGGGGGGGGGAAAAAGTCAAAGGGTTAATAAAAAAATTATGTTGATTTGTTGAAGTACTGTCAAATAATGAAAATCAAACATGAGTTAGTTTTCTTCAGAGCTGCAACTCTTGCATGTTTGATCTATTTTTACTGCAGTTGCATTAGTGTACTTTTCATTTCTGTCTTATTTTACTGTAGCTTTTTTTAAAAAAAAGATTCTGGAAACAATGAGGTAACTCCCTTTTTGCCTTTAAATATAAATCCCTTTGTGTTCCTTATGTCTCCATTTTCTCCTTGCAGTTAGGAGTGATGGATTAGAATTAGGCTGCAGCACAGATTGGGAAAATCTCCCAGCATCCTCTTCCCGCAGAGGCATCAGCTTCCAGCATTGACTGTAGCTGCTGCCACTCTCACTGACATTTCTTTTGAATTCGGCTATGGAGAGTGCCTGTGATGCCAGCTGCTGGCTTGTGAACTTTTACCCTTTTACTCTTTTTGCTTGATAGCACATTAATGAAGCCTCATGGATATTGAGAAATAAAATAGAATCAGTTTTCTCTTTATGCTTTTATTCTGTGGGTTTTTTTTTTTGTGTGTGTGCGCGGTGGAAAAAGAACAGAGTGAAAGAAGCAGTACTTATTTTTGCATAAGGACTATATTTACATACCTGAAGTTCACTGAATTAATCCTGTAAGTATATTATCTCTGCCTACTAGTCCCTGGAATCATAAATGTGGTAGTCAGATTTATGGGGTTTTATCTGTGAAAATTTACTTTGGCAGGTATATTGAACACTTAAATTACAATTTTTTTTGTTTAGATGAATTTCCTTGAAGAGGAGGGAAAAATGATATATTCACAATGGCTTTATGAAATAATTGTTTTTCCTCTGCACTTTGCAGTGGTGAACAATGCTTTTAGAGAGCAGAAGGTTCTCTGCTGATGTCAGTGCTTAATCAGCTCAGATGCTGTAGGTTGTAGAACACCGCAAGGTGTGTATTTTGGGATGCCATTCTTTAAAATGTGGTAATTTAAGGACAGTATCAAACTTGTAGTTATTTTCTGCACTTATAGAGTATGTCTTCTACTCTTGATAGCTGTGCTGATTTAACCGTTTGAGGTTATATGATTTTTTACTTAAATATAAATAATTTATTTGATGGGATGCAGTTCTGTGCTTTCTAAGTACTAAACCTTAAGTATAATGCAGTGTCCTTTTAGAGATTTTAGTAATTTAAGGTCACCAACATTAGCTATAAGTTCATTGTGTAATAAATTCCAGTAAATTGTTTTGAAGTTTAGGAAGAGTGTCTTACTAGGATCACACTGTCCTAATTGTCTTTTTGGATCTGAGCCAGTATTTGTGTGACGCAGTGTTAGTCCCATAAACATCTGGCCTGATCTGGTGTCCTACTTGCTGCATGATTTATTCCTTGTTTTTTCCCTAGCAAGATAAGTGGAATTTTTAGTAGTTTTGTGTAAAACTGTCAGTACGCTGTCATTATTATTTATATATGCTATCTCGTTCAGGAGGATCTTTTTCAACCTATTTTCTTGTCAGCATGTCTTATTTAGACCTACTTTCTAAGAGAAAAGTTGAACAGATTAATTTTTTTTTGTGAACCTCCATTTATCTGTATCTATGTGTTGTGTATTAAGTGTTGGCAGTATTGCTCTCTGGCATATTCAGGTGCTCGTTTTTCTGCACAGTATGCCCTGTATTTACCTCAGCTGACTTATTTAATATAAACTATTAGTCTGATAAGGGGTATTCAAACATAGTAAATTCTCAGTTTACTTGCAAAGATGTCATGTGGAAACCTACATCTAAAAATACCGTTGAACCACTGAGTTCTATTAATAAATCTGATAACAACCTTTTATAGTGCTGTGCATTTCCATTAGTGTCCAGCAGAACAGTGTAAAGCAGATTTTTCTCCTACCTGCAAACTGAAACTGACAGTGCTTTGTTTTTTTTCTTTCCCCTTTGTCAAACTGTGTTCACTTCTAAATACCAGGGATCTGGTTGTTTTGCCTACTGTTTTTAGGATTACATATATTTTGCACTGTTGTGTCAAATTCATGCTGATGTAGCTTGAGATGCTTGAATAGGCTTATTTCACAATAATTTTAGTGATCAGATGTATGTGCATGTTCAGGTGGGTAAATACTAACCCAGGTAATTGTCATGTGTCTTGCTCCTACAATATGGCTGATTCATGATGGAAAATTTGTGTCTTGCTCACTGTGCGTGTGCAGTGCAATTTGGTGTTGAACTTAAAGAACTTGGTGTCAGATAAAGCTGCCGATGTTTCTTTTTCCCTTCGGGCTGTAAAAACACCTGACTTGCAAGAAACTTGGCTTACTGAATCTGAATCAGTCCAAAACCGAAACATTTGTGAATGCTCATAGTTTTGGTTTTTGTTTTTAAAGAGAAGAAAGTGGCTAGATATGTCACCTGTCATCTTGTGTTTTTCAGAGGGGTGGAGTGTGATGTTGGTGATGGTGGGTGCTGGTCAGCTAGTACGATGAGATTAGTTTTGGCACTATTTCCTGTGGCACTTGAGACTACAGCAGATTATCAATTTTGCCTTGGTTTTCTGCCTTTGTGCGTATTTATTTGCTTTGTTGCATCTGTAAGGTAGTAATAATATGTGAGAATACAGCAATCAGTATTTCCTTGTGGTGATCAGATACTTTGTTGATAATAGGTAGAGGAGCAAATTCCACATTTTCAATAAGTAAGACCATGAGGAAAGTTCCTTTGTCTCATCACCCCTCCCTGCTCAGTCAGTCATGGCCATAAAGTAAATGTTTGGAAGCAAAATGTTTTGATCCCTTTCTTGTATTCTGTTACCAGATTCTCTTGAAGCAGCACTGTAGGCACCGTCCTGTGCATCCCCCCAAAGTTTTAGATCACAAATAAGACTCACATGCAGAATGTAAAGCAAAGAAACATTATTGGTCTCCTGGCAGGTGGTCGTCTGACACTTAAAGTCAGATTAAACTTTTAAGGAGGATTTTTTTGTTTGTATATAAAGTTTTTGGTGTGTTTGGGGATTTAAAAATGCATTTCATTAGTAAGAGAGTATTATAAATATTTCTACTGCTGTGAGTAGTCATAATTCCTAAAGTAAAACAGTTGTCTCCTGTAGCTAAGTATGTATCTATCTGTGAAGTTTAGAAAAGCTGAAATTAGAACTTGCTTTTCTAAAAAGGAAGAGGGCAAACACCCCTCCTAAAATGGCAGCGGTCCCCTGCCCTGGCTTCTGTTATGTGAGAAGCAGAGCTTTATCTGCACCCCATCTTCCTTGCATTAGAATACATGTATCTGGTAAGGTATAATGATCGATCAATTAAAATGCTGTCTTAGTGGAATTCAAATAATCTATGAAAAGCTGTCAGTTTTAACTTTTTTTTGACAATGCTAAAGTAGAGATAAAACTATGAAGTCATTCTCAGCTGACTTTCATGCATATCATTTTAATAATTTTATTTTCAACATAGGCAACTGCCTCTTTTAATGTCACACAGTTACTTCTTCCCTTCTTCTCTGTTTTTCTGAGAGCTCCACCTCCTTTTCTACAGCTGTTCCTTTTGAAAATACAGTTTGATGCTTTCTCTTTTTTTTGGTCATATGTACAAACATAGAATATCAGCTATCTACTGTTTATTCTTTTCTTTCTCCCTCAGCATTTCTGACACAGCTGTAAGATAAGGGAGAAGAAAGAACTTAATTTTTAAATAAACCCAAAGCACTGAAACTAGCAGTAAGCAAAACCCCCAAAACCAACCAAAAAGCCCCAACTCCAACACCACTAAAGAAAAGGAAAATGCCCTAGTGGTGAGACAGCTGGGTCATGAAAGGATGGTATAGGCAGATCCCTTGGTATTGCAACAACAATCCAGGGATTCACTGATAGTTTTACAAATAACTGGCTAAATGCTACTAACTCATAAACAGGTAGCATTGGAGAGGATGGTGCAAGCTCACTGAAATGAATTGCCTTGTAGCCTGGTGTTTCCATCCTCTGCTGTTACCAGTTCTTTGGGTGGATAGGTGTCTCCAAAATTCAAGTGAAGTCTAGTACCCAGGAAGGGACATTTCCTGTTTACAATAGAAAAAACTGTTGATTACATGGTGTTACATCTTTCCCTGATTATTTTTAAACTAACACATTGGGTTAAGGATGCTTTTTGTTCATAAACTGTAAGTGATTGGCAATTTAAAAATACTGTGTTCCTTTAACATAAAGGATTTAACATGCTTTAATTTGTTATCTACAAGAAATGTCTAAATGTGAGTGAGGTTATTCAATTTGATTCGACCTTTCTAAATTGTTCTGCAGATGGGAGGAATGCATAGCATGCATACAAATAGCAGAAGAAAACCTAGCCTCATGCAGGCTTGCCTGATGCCCCTTACTTTTTCACAGCCTGAGTCCTCTACTTAGCCAGCAAGGTACATGTGCCAGCACCAGTGTAGTGTAGGACTAAGGGGCATGTGCAGTTTTGTTGTTTTTTGTTGGTTTTTTTTTTTTTCTGAGGTCAGCAGTCCTCAGAGAGAATGATACATGCTCTGCTTTCGTGAGGGTTCCTTAGATTCAAACTTGATACAGAAAGGTCTGGAAAGTAGTGCATCTCTGCTTGTATTTATTTTAAAACAAACCGAACAGAAATCTCACAGCTGTGAGTTTTAGGAGTAGTGACCTTGTAATAAGAAGAAAATCCAACATAACTAGAAAGGTACTCTTTGCCTTTATGAATATTTCCTAATGTTAACTGTATGTAAGCCTGTGGATTGTACCATCAAGGACCATGTAAGCCTTCAGGTACCATTCACTGAGCTATCCTGAACATAAAATACAGACCTAACGGAATATCTCAGTAGGAGTTGGCAATAAGCTTATTTTTACTCTAGCCTTTGCTTCATGTCATAGAGCTCTTAGTGGGTTTTTGTAGTGAGGAGTGGTGCCACCTGCCGCTCTGTGGTTGGTTGGTTGGTAGTACTCCTACAAAGTGTTTCACTGTGCAAGGGATTGATAAAAACAATTGATTGATAGCAAATAACATTGTCCCCTTAGGAAAATGATCCAAACTAAATTTTAGCATGTCACTAAGCAGAAGAGTGAAGTGTCTCTGTTCGTTCACGTATGAGCGATGAATGAGAGGGTAAGATGAAAAAGATTTTTCTTCTCATATGCCTAACTTAATGGTGAGGAGCACTATGCTTTCAAAATATGAAGAAAATTATTCAAAGAGAGATTTCCAGGTAGCAGAACTAATAGCTGAGTTTTCTGTATGCTTGCTCAGACACAATGGATACACATGTATATATGTTACTGTTAATGTGGAAGCAGTTCTTTTGGAAATTACAAATCTTTGCACTTGTTAGCTGTGCATATAAAAAGAAGGCCAACTGCAGTCCTATAATAGATTTTTCGAGGACATAAACATTCGAAAATGTTCTTAAGGAGGTGAGCAATCCTGGAAACACTCCACAGAGATAGGAGACCAATATTTATGTGGAGTAACATTAAGTAGGTACTAAGAATCATAGTTCAGTTATGTTTCCTTAAGCTGTCAAGGTAGAGATGTTTCTTATCTTTTACCCATGATCAGGGACATGAGTTTGCTTCTTTGACTTAAAACTTACTGGGAGAATCTGACAGCGCCCAGAGGCAAAGTCTTGAATCACAAGAGGAATTGGCATACATTGGTGAAGGATAAAATAATTGAAGACAATAAGAATTGTGGGGTTTGTGTTGTTATTTTATGAGGCTAGTCAGAAAGAAAGTGTCTCTATCATAGTAAAGGATGATTGCGTTTTCCTTTCTCTGGGACTGAAGAGAGAGCAGCAGTAGTAGACTACTACAGGACTTCCAATGCTTGAATAGAAAATGACTGGCAGTTAAGAACCTGTTCATTACCAGTTGCCTCATTCTTAAAGCATGGTTGTTGAATATTGTAGAATTAAGACTGGAAGTAATGTTGTTTTAGTGACACGCTGCTAATCTGAGTCATAGTTCAAAATTAAAAACACAGCAAAAGGAAGGACCTCGGGGACAGAAAGCCTTTGTGCTGCAGTAACAAAAAGTGTCTGGGTCATTTGAGTTTAACAACTGGTTGGTGATGAGGTGGTGGCAGTTTTTAAATGTTTTGGATCTTTGCTAAATAGTAAGACCAGCCAAGACATAGCAAGTGCATTTTGGCATGTAAAGCCATGCAAGACACTAACATGAAGTGATGATTTAATTGATGTCTCTGTGAGCTGCAAACCATGACCTTTGATACCATAGTTTGAGTATAGCTTTTGATCTTGGTGGGAGAAAGTCTTCCAGGGAGACACTGGGTTCCAGCCCCCTAGAACTCCGTTGAAGGCTTTAATTTATTTTATGCTAAGCACGCACAGCAGTACATGTCAGCGCAGAGCTCAGTGCCGCATATGTGGAAGCAGCGTGGTAGTCCCCTCAGTAAGGGAGGGAGTGGAAGAGGGATCCCATCAGCTATAAAACATCAGAATGACCACTGTTCTTGGACATTACAAAGGATCAATACATGTAAAGCAAAGCAGCATGCAGAAATACCCTGAGCCATCTAGCCAAGAAAATGGAGCTATTTGGTAGATTCTGGTGAGAATCAGCTGCTGTTTACTGTTAAGAAGTCATGTCCTGGCTATTTAAGACACTTGACAAGATAGTTACTCTTTTTGACATGGTAGGACATAAACAATTAAATGTTGAGTTTCCTAATTGAAGATATTCATCACCACAAAGGGAAAGATCTACTTCAGAAAGTACAGAAACATTCTGAATAGTGACAATGAGTATCAGATTTTGACAGTATATCAGGACTGTTTGACTTACCACCTTCCTGCAGAGGACAAGAACCACCTGAAAACAATATATTTTAATACTGTTTTGTCGTCATTAACTTGGCAGTAAATACTCTAGCAGACCTTATTTTTACTCCTTTTGTTTATATCAGATGTGCATCTTAATGTGGGTATCTTAAAACTTAATTGGTTTTGCTAGTTTAATATTTTTGTGGTGGTGGTGTTTTTTTTTTCCCCTCAAGAAGTTTTCCTTTGCTCCCACTAATAACTTAAGATATTTTCGGTAACTATAGCCCAGTGAGACATTTTTAGCGAGAGCAGTAGCTGTGCAAAACCAACTCTCTGGCAATTAAATGTTGTTTATCAGATGAGGCTGATTATTTTGGCTGTGTTGTAAAAGAGCCAGCAAATGACTTTAGAAGTTCAAAACCCAAATTCTTTAATCCCTATTTATGCAAAGTACTGCTTGCACATTTAAGTCCAGCTAATGTTAATAAAGTCATTTGGAACTCAGTACTAAATATGATTTAAAATGTGGAAAATATAGTTAGGTAAACTTTTCTTCAATGTTCCCATTTCTAGCTTCTGAATGCCCTTTCAAGAGAAGAGTTGGTAGATCATTGCACCAGCGGTGCAATTAAAAATGGACTAAATTTCCTACAGATACAAAGACAGCATCATGTACCAAGTTAATACTTAATTTTAGATGTATGTCTGCCTTTCAGGAATACTCTTATGCTGAGCCCTGGTATGGACAGATAGATGTTACTGCCTAAGTCATTATGTGTTTAAATAACTTTATTTTAAGCACTAGAACAATTACTTTTTTTTCATTTGTTTTAGGCTAGTAGTTATGCTCCCTTTTTAATTAATCTACAGGGGGAAAAAAGGAAGTGGCTTAATAAGCTGTGAACTGTTTTGACGTTTTAAATTACTAATGCTCTTGCTTTATGTACATCCTCAGGATTGTCACCCTAATAATGAATATTCCAGACTTTTCAAGTCAATATTCTGATTCTTTGTTTCTGCCGAAGCTCCAAGTAGTTGATCAGAAGAATCTACTTAAAGCTGCCAGCAACTTCTTTGCTGTGTTGGAACAGTTTTGGGAGAGTAGCTCAAGCACCAAGCCCAGGATACATAAGCTATTACTGGAATTCAGAACACTTTTAGTTTTTTCTTAAAAGAAGTTTGAAATAGTAGTCAGAAGATTAAAAAAAATGCTGTGTGTTGGGAAAGTACCTAGACAGTAACACAGTGGTGTTATATTCTCCTTCTGATGTGATGTTGTTATCTTTGTGTAACATCCAATATAGCACATTTTTCTTTTCCTTTTTTCATTTAGAAGTGAATGGTATTAACTGGGTGTAAAATCCATAGTAATTTGACTGAAGTAGTGTTAATTTAGTCTGCTCTAGGATAAATTAAAGCATATGCTCATCTGAGGTGATAAAATGTGTTAAGTTTCTGTCAATTCTAGGAAACTGGATGTGGAGGTAGGGAAAAAATGAGATTGCTAAAATAAGATAGAGTTAGAAGGAGAAGAACATGAGTCAGAAAGAGGGTGTGAGTCAGCATTGCTCACTGAACTGTTCATCAGTCTGATAACTTGCTGTGGAAATTAATTTGTGATGTTTCGGGAGGAGTGGAGGCAACGTGCTTTTTCTGAGCCTCTGCATATAAATATTCCCTGTCTGCAAGTGAAGATAGCCAAGTTGCTTCTGAATCAGTATGCTCCTTTCTTCTGACTGCTCTGGTATCAAGTTATGAATCTGAGTTGGAGTGATTCCTTCTGGTTGTGTTCCTCTGCTGCAGGATGTACGAAAACAGTAGAAAATACATGTGAAGAGTAACTAAACAGTAGTGAGTCTCTTTGGTAGAGGATATGATTCATTTATCAAAAATAAGAGTCTGAGAAAACTGGCTTCCCAAGTTTTGTATCCAAGGTGGCAGAATGATTTCATAAGCTTGCTTGACGTAAGGAATGGTAAGCGTATTGGTGTAAGGACTACTGTTTGCATTGTCTGCAGGCTTTGGTCATACATAAAGGCAGCACAGCAGGAACTGGTCTGTGACACAGGAAAAGAACATGATGGCAACGTGCTGGAGAAATCTGCTGCTTACTTGTTTAATAGGCAAAGATAGTTTTGACAGGGTGCCAGGGCTCTGTTGCTTTGGGGAACCTTGTTTGTGGAATCGTTTTACAAATGTTGATACCTACCCTGGTGATGCTAGAGTTGGGTAGTATGATAGTGTCTGGGAGCCTGATGGCTAAGGGTCCTCTCTGAGAACAGCTAAAAAGCCAACATGTCCATGGCTGTGTTATACAAAATAAAGATTAGCTTTTCCTGCTTAAGGAAGTTCCAGCAGTTGCCGATTGCTGGGTAGGAAGTGTGCAGAATTACAGCATATAAACACAGAAGATGCATTTCTTTTCACTGAGATAGGCCTGGTGAAGCAGTGGAAATAGGACATTGTCCTTACATCTTAATCCTTGAATTCAGAGAAATGGTACAGTGGTGGGGTACTGTAATGCTTTAATCTGTTTATTTGCTGTTGCTTTTCACGTGAAGTGGTAGGAAATGTTCTTACTTTTTCTGGGCTGAACCCAAATATTTTACAACTAAGTGAATAAAGTAGAGATCAGTTGTTAAATAACCTGTTGTTATGAATGAGCCACCTTCCTGAGATTCTTTTATGAACAATGTGATTATATATCTCTCACTTGCGATTCTCTTCCCTCTCTCACTTGAGATGACCATTCGTAGCTCCTTCTCCTCCTGTGTAGCAGGTCATTGCCACAAAACCATGTTGGGTTTTTCTGTTCCAATATTTCACAGAGTTCTCGACCCACCTCAAAGTTAGCAAATGTGCTAGGAGCGGAGAGGACTAGGACCAGAAGATCCATCTGTCCTCTGAAATCTTGAAGATCTCCCCTCCCTG
>NW_010321190.1:0-1812 GCF_000700745.2 Antrostomus carolinensis
CAAGGTGGCCCCTTCACCCACTACCAAAAATTCCTCCCCCCACCACCACACAAACCCAACAGAACATTGAAGAGTGGGTGAAAACGATTGGAAACTAAATATTCCTAGAAGTGTAGGCATAAATTGGATGAGAAATGCATTCAGAGAAGGTTAAAAAAGATATACATACATGGTTATACAGAAAATTTGCATCCAAATATTTTCAGTTGTATTGTGCTACTGCATATAAAAAAAAATGCGTTTATCTGCATAGCGATATACTAATAATGCAATTCCTCCAAAATAATGTGATAGCTTGGGTTTATTAAGTGGATTAAAAGGAAAATAATTTTTTTCCAGCATGTGAGCATGTAAGTCAACAAGCTGCCTGAAGAAATGCGTTAGTGTTCCTTCTAGCACTGTCATTTGCAAAGCCACGTACAAAGGACATTTTCAATGTGGATAGTTAGGTTTATCATAACTTGAATAATATTTCTACTAAAATACCTTGTGGGTTTTTTTGTTTGGTTGGTTTTGGGGTTGGTTTTTTTTTTTTTGCAATCCCAGTCTTCCTTTTTCTTCCTATATCTGAGCGTATAATAAAAAGGCTTGAGAAGACCACTGGCACTAATCCACACATTTCTGAGCAGAAAGCTTACAATGTATTTACTTAGTTTTGTGAGGTGTTTTACATGTCAGTTTTGACATGCTATTTCAGTCCCCGTCCACAATTACCATTCTTTTTGTTTATGTGCACAGAACTTATCTGGAAGATTTTTTTTGTAAGTTTTCCAGTAATTACTGCATTGTGCAAATCTTAGCACAATTCTTTTCCATCACCCCTTTCCAGAACTGCATGTGAACTCCACAAAAGCGACACATTACAACTTTGTGAGAGTTTCACTGGACTAGCCCTTGGCCAGCAGCCAACACAACTGCTTACTCACTTCCCCCCCACACCCAGGGGATAGGGGAGAGGATTGGGGGCAAAGGTAAGAAGGCTTATAGGTTGAGATAAGAACAGTTTAATAATAGAAATAAAACTTTTAAAAAACCCATCTAATATTAAAATAGTAGTGATAATGATAACAGTAATAAGATATGCAAATGAGTAATACACAGCACCATTGCTCACCACCTGCCAACCAAGCCTGGCCTGTTCCCAGATAATAATCCTGGAGGAGCGACAATCCCGAACCGAAACTGCAATCCCCAAAGAGCGAGAGCTCCAACGAAAGCCAGAGAGAGCCAAAAGAGGAAGAGACTCTCACTAATATATGTGATATGATATGGAATATCCCATGGGTATACCCAAATGCCAATTAAGTTTATTAATTTAAATATTCCTCGCCCCCTTAAATCTTCTTCTCCCCCCCATTCCTAATGCAGCTGGGAACCAGCCAAACACGGTGGCCTTGGGCTCCAGCAGCAACTAATAACATCAGTACTTTTATCAATGTTCTTCTCATAACAAGTCTTACACTGAAACTTAAACACAGCTATTCTAACTACTAAGAAGAAAATTAACTTATCCTAGCAAAACCAGGACAAACTTTAAATAACTGCTGTAAAAGCCTCTGGTATTAACAGCTCAAGAATCCAAAAACAAGGACACAGCCTGGTGCCCTTCATCTGTAATGACGGGGCCCTACAGGAAGGCTGGGGAGGGACTTGGGACAAGGACAGGGAGCGACAGAACAAGGGACAATGGCTTGAAACTGGAAGAGGGGAGATTGAGATGAGATGTGAGGAAGAAATTCTTTGCTGTGAGGATGGTGAGACACTGGCCCAGGTTGCTCAGAGAAGCTGTGGCTGCTTCTCCCCGGAAGGGTT
>NW_010321190.1:1857-24435 GCF_000700745.2 Antrostomus carolinensis
AGAAGGTGTCCCTGCTGATGGCAGGGGGGTTGGAACAGGATGAGCTTTCACATCCCTTCCAGCCCAGACCAGGCTGTGATTCTATGATTCTATGTAACAGCCATAGGGGCCTTTGACGTTGTTTCAAAGAAGATGAACCCTAAATTTTTTTGGAATATCTAGAACAAAGATCAAACACTCATTCAGTCTCTCCAGAGATGAAGCACAATTACTTGGAGACAATAATGATCCTTACCACTTGAAGCATCACCTAAGAACAAGTAGCTTCATTTTATGGTACCATAAATAATTAAAGGACATGCAAGTTTGGTGAGAGCTGCTGAAAAAGCAAGATCCCATAAGTCGGGCTTTGGCAGCTCTGGGAACACCCACAGGGAAATGCACCGTACCAATATGGTTGGAGCACCCAGTACACAATGACTGTATTTTATGTAGGTTCATCAGTGTGTTCTGTTCAAACCATATCTGCATTTCTCCTTTATATTTCAAACATATCACCGCAAACAAATGAATATTGCCAGAGTTGATTATAATAAAGAATCATAACAAAAAAGTGTATTTTAGCATTTTTATTACAGTTTTGGCTAACAGCAGTACATAAAACAGAATATAATCTATTTTTGTACCAAAAGCAAGTAAATTTTGCTACCAACTATAAACCTCTGCAAATTCAAAAGTATTTTGACTCCTAAAATAAAAACTGTTACAATGTTGTAACAGAAAAAAAGAATTCTGGACAGTTCAGCAAGCCACCAACCAACATCTACCTTTTGTCTCCAAGTCTTCCTTCTACCCAAGTCTTTCTTCTACCAATAGCTGAGTTTGTCTGAAACAGAATCTGAGAAAGGTAGTCTCACTTTTCATGTCTTACCATGAAAGCATTAACTGCAAGACCATCACAAGAGAAGTGAAGGGGAAATAGACCTTCAGAGACATCAGTCACCCTATGAATGATTGCCTTAAAGACTTGGGAAGAAGCAGCAGTTAGCTGTCCTAAGTATTTCAGTTAAAATGACAAGTGCCACAAACTTGTTTTTCTCTATTAAAAAAATAAAAAAAAATAAAAAACCCCAAAATAAACCACATATGAAAGTATTTCTTCTGCTAGAATTTGTAGATCAAAAATTAGTTGCCTACGAATCAAACAGAATACTTTATCCTGATCAAATATTTCAATAGATATGTGACATTTCAAAGAAAAGACATTGCCTAAAATAAATCATTCCACAGGTATTGACCAAACAGCACTAAATGCATGGACAATAAGCTTTTGTTCCCATGTTAGAAGACACGGGAAAAAAACCTATCAAACCAAAATACCCAGAGAATCCCATGTGCAGGCAGTCTCTCTTTGCATACATTTTAGATTTCACAGTTTTTCTTCAAGTACAGGTTCATAGCACTGCTGCAGCTTACCATACTCTACTGAGTTTATGGGTGAAAACACAAGCGTCCCCGAGTTGCTCTCTTTGGCAAAGCGGACAGCATCTGAAGCATGCTGTGCTCAAAACATTTAACAGAGAGATACCAGAGAAACAGCTTAAAAGTAGACAAGCGCTGCATTATCGGAAAAAAAAACCAACCCAACAAACCAAAACAAACAGAACTGTGGTAACTGAAGAACAGCATGGGACTTCACAAAGTATTAGATGACTTAAGTTTACAGTAAGTTATTTTGGTAAATTTATGATAACTGATTCACCAAAACATATCCAAAGATTTGGAAATAAATAATGTATTGTGGAGTGTTTTCTGACAATACTGCCACATAACTTTGTTTCTACACATTTGCTCGACAAAGCAACACAAGAACTTAGAAGTGCATGTTTTTCCATCTAAGTTTTATATGCAAATATTTGACAAAATGGGACGTTTTTAAAGCTTCCATGCATCTCAACATACAAAAACATCCTCATTTTCACTTTTGTCAAGGTTAGGGAAGGTCAAATGAGTTGTGCAAAACTTGGACAGTAACTGCTTTTGAGAAAACAACTGGAGCTCCCTAGCAAAGGCTACAGTGCAGGATTTTACTTCACATTTTTTGGAAGATTCAAATATAAAATAACTCATCACCAGTAGTTTCAGGCAGGTAAAAATTTCAGTTGCTTAGCAGGTTTATATTTAATTTCGCCACTTAAGTACCATTGGAAATATACATTAGCTGTAGAAATCCTATTATTTTTTTCAGAAAAATGTTTAAAAAGTTAGAAAAGTCATAGCTGCACCTGAGCTCAAAGAGGAGAAAAAAGTTGCAATTCTCTCTATTTATTAGCTGTTCAGATAACAACCAGACATGTTCTGTAGTAGAAGTCCAGCCAAGCTAAAAAACAGTCTCTTTTACTATCAGTGTTAGGGAAAGTGACTTTGGCCTGAAAGTAAAAAAGAAAAAAAAAAACGAAAAAAGAAAAAAGTTACTTATCAGAGTCATTTCTGAAGTAATACTGCTAACTCCATCTTGGAGCAAGGCCTTAAAACATAGTTTGCATTGATCCTGTCAGGCACAGATCACTTAAAAAAAAAAAAAAAAAAGAGAAGTGTGCTCATATATCTTTTATACCACAATTAACAGTTTGCAATGCCCTAAAAATTGTATTAAAATACTCATTAGGAATGATAAAATTTCTTATGCATTTGGATATAGGAAACACTCGGGCATATAAAAGTACTCTTTGGGGTTTACCTCATTTAACAGTACCAGTATTATTCAAGTTTATTTAGCTACAATAATGCCAGAAAATAGCAGGAGTGATTTGTGCTAACCTACAAGATAGTCTTAAAAATTATCTGCAGTAGAGTAAGAGATTTTAGGCAAACAATAAAGAATAATTTAACCTTTAACCTCAAGGTTAAATCTGAGGGACATAAAATACAGCGTACCTCTCAAAGAGGCATTCCCTCTTACTTCTTTTGTCAAGGCATGCTTAAATTTTGATACTTCAGAGGCCAAGGAAATCATCTGCCCTGAGCAGAGACAGAAAAAGGGCTGATGGTCTCACAGACTGACACCTGTAAACACTCCAAAAAATAGAAAATTAACCTGCAGGGATCCTTAGTGAGGTGACTACTACATGCAACTGAACAAGACATCACTGACAGCTGTTTATTTCTAAATGGAATATGAAGTTTTAACTAGCAGGGAGCTAATAAGCCACATTAAAAAAAGAAAATATTATCTAATGCTATATCAGGCTAGAAAAGTTTCAATGTCTATTTTGTATCCCTAATACAAAGGGAAATTGAAAATAAGCTCAGTATAAGAATTACTAAACAAAAACAAAGTCAATTGTGTATAATATATAAAATACCAACTGACTACATGGTATAAAATATGTATCACAAGAGTTACCACAATGCATTTCCATGTTAAACTCTAAAGCAAACTCCAGGTCACATGTTGAGCAAAAGGCATTTTTTCTGTTACACCACTGTAATTCAACTCCAGAAGCTCTCCTTTAAGTCAGGTTATGAAGCAATCTAAAAACAAGACAGAAAAGTACAATTTAAGATCAGCTATCTTCTTACAGTTAGAAACCTGAAAGAACTGCACACATTTGAAAAGTCACAATGAAACAATGATTTCATCGTGACTTTGAGAATCAGCTGTTTACACAATTTCAAAGACTCCTTTCATGATTCTTGCAAGCATATATTGTACTGACTTTCTAGAAAATTTTAAATTTTATATATATATGTGTGTGTGTGTATATATATACACACACGCACACAGTAATGCTTGGTTTGGCTCCAAGCCATTTCACTTCATGAACAACAGTTAAACCTTAAAAATTAAAATTTTGAAACCTATGCAAACTCATCTTGTAAACAATTCCTTAATATTAATCACAATAATACGCAGTTAAAAGAAAAACTCTTTAAGTGGCTATTTGAACATCTTACCAAAGACTTTATACATGGTGTCCATGAATCGCACTATCTCCTTCTCCACTTTGCATCTGCATCTGCATCTGTGCCTGCATCCTCGCAATCATCTCCTGCATGCGACGAAGCTGGAAAAGTAGCACAGAAGAATCCTTTAGCCCAGGGGTCCTCAAACTTTTTAAATAGGGGGCCAGTTCACTGTCCCTCAGACACTGTCTGGGCCAGACTATAGTTTGGAAAAAAATGAATGAATTCCTATGCACGCTGCACATATTTTATTTGTAGTAGTGCACAAAAAACAGGAAAAAGAATGCAATATTTAAAATGAAGAACAATTGTAATCAACAAAAACAAATAATATTTCAATGTGAGCTATGGGCCTGCTTTTGGCTAATGAGATGGTCAGTGTTAGGTTCCATATTTGTCACTGATAGTCGTAGCAAGTGATGCCAGTGTTCATCAGTCAGTCTGGATCTGATGGGAGATTTCAGATGTTTCATTCGGCCTCTCGGCTGCCGCAGGGGGCAGGTCGAGGACGAGGCGCTGGTTCCATCCCAGTACTGGCGGCTGCTTGGTTTCCCCCCCCAGTCCCCGGTGGGGGGGCCCAGGGAGTTCTGTATATACCGGAGGGCAGGACTGAGGACCCTGGGGGGGCCGTATCCGGCCCGCGGGCCGTAGTTTGAGGACCCCTGCTTTAGCCTAATCTCACCTCAGAATACAACTCACTGCTGCCACCACACTAGTAATTATTTATATTAAACAGGGAACACATATCTACATTATCTTTATCTGATGGGTACCAATTTCACATTATGGTGTCTTCTTCTACTGCTCTACTTCATCCATTAAGAGGCTGGAAATTTACTGACTGAAATAAGCAGGCTTTATTATTGTAATTTGGGATGAGGTTTTAAGCATCCTTAATTGAAGTCTTTGCTTCCTCTGAAGTTAAATGCATAAAAATTGTGGTACGGAAGTACTGAAAAAAACACTGACAGTTACTAAAGTTTATCACCAGAAGAAAAGCAGCTTGTCCCCCCAAAGTACACCCGTACCCATCACTAAAAAAAAATAAATAAAAATCAGGATTATTTCCCAACTCCCTTGCTAGTGTTGTCTAGGCGGAAGCAAGTATTACAAGTAAATCATCCAAGGAGACATAAGCATTATTAAAAACTGTTGAAGCTCAATTTTAGAGCACTGCAACATTTCAACACAGGGTGATCACGTAACTCAGCTACTGAGATTAATTCAGTCATGTTGCATGTACAATACTTAAATTCTTTTACTGTACCCAACTCTGACAGGTGGGAAGTCAACCTCACTACTGAAATACACATGGGTGTCTTTGCCTTTGTGCACCTATGCTTTAAACTCAAACTAAACTATTAAGCTTAGAAGGAAAAGTTAAATCTGTGAAATGCTTACACTGTTCTTTTTTTCATATTCCTTGGAACGACAACCCTTTGCATTTTTACTCTAGTTATCCTTTGGGACTTGGGTAGCCACTAAGATCTCTAGAAGAAGACTAAGCGTCTGCTTGTACTAGGGCAGACCAAAAACTGTCTAACTCGGGCTTCTCTCCAACCCTGTCTATTACAAATGATCTACCAAAAAATTCCACCTTTGTGTTTAGTGAGCACATTCATGGAGAAAGTAAAACTCTCCAGTCTCTCAGCCTTTTTGAGCTTATCCTCGTTCTTGCTATGCACAAAATTCCATGCTAATGAGTTCCACAATTTACAGACTATCTTTTTTATTTTAAATCGGTCACCTATTAATCTCACAGATTAAGTTCACTGCACTTTTTCTAGTCTTGGTCATATCCTTTTTGGGTTAGGGGGGAAATGAAAAGTGTCAGAGCTTTGCATTGGGGATTTATCACAGTGGCAGAATGAGAATTCCCGTTTCATTCGTTATTCCTGAACAATTCCTTCCATTGTTCCCCTCTTTGCTGCAGAGCTCAACTGACTTTTTCACAGTCTGCAACTGCTAACTTTAGAATCTTTACTCATGTGAGGATGGCTCTCCCTCCCCACACAACGTGCACTACATCCATTGCTGATCAGTACAATGGAGTCAGGCATTTTACCAGATTCCACTTGTTCCTGAGACTCCTCCACACCTCTTTGCATTCTGTTTTGTTACTGCACCTTGAATAACTTTATATTAGCAAATTCTGCCTTTTCCTTTACACATTACCAAGATCATATAAATCATCTGACCTAAAATAGTGATACAAGAATAAAAATTCCCCCATCATAAAAATATAGAGTTCTATCATCTTACTTCAGCTTCTTTTTCAAGCAGAATTTGGTCTTTATTTACTTCTTCATCTTCTATTTTCCTGAAATAAGATCAATATTGTTCAATAACATGCATACATTCCAGATTTTGAACTTCCAGAGAATGCTTTGTTGACAAAAACCAAGGCTCTTAGAACACATCATATATGTCAGAGTTTCATAATACAAACAAATTTCATTGAAACACATTCTCCACATAGCTGCAATTAATGTTTTTATTTTAAAATTATTTTTAAGACATCAATTTATCCCTTACTCCTTCATAAAGTTATAGCCAGAGCAAGCATAAACCATTCCAGCTATGACTTTAAAACATGACAGATGTAGTATGTAGGTATGAATAAAAACTATTTCTGAACAGTATTCGAGTACAGCAGTTTGCCTGAGCATAACTTTATCTTAACTGATTGCAATTTGAGTACCACACAGATAGAGCAAATTCAGAAATACTGCAAACGCAGACTCAATTCTTCTCTTTCACTGGTGTGATAAATCAATACAACCAAATCAAAAGCTAAGTTCAAGGTAATGCTGGACAGGATGTTAACAAAAATAAGGAAGCAAGATATAAAATAACCAGCGCTCTAAGCAATTCTGTATCTGGCAACCTGGCTACAACCAGACAGAACCTTCCTTTGATGCAGTTCTAGCCCATCTCTAACTTCATGAGCTATGTTTGCTGTCAAACATCTAAAAGGCTCATAACCAAAATCATAGAAATAACACAGCTGCTGCACATATCTAGAATCCTTCTAATTGGAGGAACTCTTTATCCTCTGCTGCACTTAAAGACTTTGAAGTTTGATTATTTTTCTAGTTAGTCACCTTTTTTTTTTTTTGCAAGGCCAAAAGATTTATTTTGTATGACATGTTACAGTATAGCATGAACACTGATTATTCCTGTCAAAATTAAGCAAGTTCTTTCAATGAGTATCTCAAACTCTTGCTTAATTGGGATGTTCCAGTTTTACACTGAGAAACCAAACTTAAAAATACTTATATGTGCTGTATTTTCAAGATTACCTACCACTCTACTAACAGATTTCTCCTATCCCATGTTGCAATGGGGAAGGTCTGCTAACAGATCTAGTCACACTAGTGCCATCAAAAGTGCAAAGTGAACAAACTAATGCTTGTTAAAAGGCTAACAGAGAAACAGATTGTCAAAAAAGCCTCTGGGCCCAAAAGCCTCTAAGAACATTAGAGAATACAGTCAACGTGCACTAATTGCTAAGCTCTGCCAGTGGGGTAAGTGCAAGTTTGGAATCAATTCACCCACAAACCACCCTCACTTACAGTAAACTTAACTACATTCTAACTTAACTACATTCTAACTACAGTAAACTTAACTACATTCTTACTACAGTAAACTTAACTACATTCTTCAGAGATGTGAAAACAGTTATACAGGTAACTTAACTAGACAAGATACAAAAACATGGTTTAGTTTCAAAAAGGAAAATACCCCAACTTAACAGCAACTTACTGTCACAGGTCCTTGGCAGAGGCAACTTTATATCCTCTAAAAATTGCTAAACATTATTTTAACTTTGGATGACCTTAGGTTACATTACTTCCAAGAGCTTTGGATAACAGGCAGTGAAACTCAGCAAAAAGTTGGGTTTTTTTGTTTTTTTTTTTAGTTTGAACTTCAGGAGACAGGATTTAAAAATCAGGGGAGAAGAGCACATCATCTTGTCTGAAGGGCAAACTGGACTTGTAGGCCAATGCTACAGGCAGAGACAAACTCCTTTTCCTGAAAACGGACTAGGCATGTGACAAAACCTAAGTCAACAGCATGATGGGAAAAGCTTTGCAAAATAGATCAAACCCACCGAAATGTGCAATTATGAAACCCTCTAGTGGTTGACGTAAGAGAAGCAACTGAAAAATCTAAACCAGGAAACATCCAGTTTTCAACAAGCACTCACAAACTCTCCTTTATAAATCCTGCTATTTTAGTTTA
This sequence comes from Antrostomus carolinensis, assembly GCF_000700745.2. Classification (NCBI taxonomy): domain Eukaryota; kingdom Metazoa; phylum Chordata; class Aves; order Caprimulgiformes; family Caprimulgidae; genus Antrostomus; species Antrostomus carolinensis. The sequence continues at coordinate 10,009 of NW_010321190.1, forward strand.
AAATGGGGCATTCTGCCTGTCTCTCTTACCAGGAAAGCTGTGCCCTACCCACCACAGCTCAAAATAGGGTTGAATGACATTATCCTGTGACAGCTATACAAAGAAAATTATTTATGTACACCATGTTTAAGAAAGTACTGCAGAAGGACTTGATTTTCCTCTTTTAAAGACACAGTTCAAATATTCCAGTAGTTAATTTTGAAAAAAATCCTTTTTTTTAACATATCAGCACTAAGCTAACTTGCAGATTTTTTAAGACAACATTTATCATAGACATCTGCCCTACTTATGTACCTCGAACATTCCAATCCAACTGTGTTCAAGCCTTAAAGCAAAGCAGAGTTCTAACTATCCCCTTTTAATGCCACAACTCTCTCCTCAGATTTACTTAACACTTTTTCTTACACTCAGTGTAAGCCAGTAGACTGAACTTGGTGTTGACTGGAGCTACAGAGCTGTCTGTGACCTACCAAATCCCAGCAATTAAATGGTAGGAGACACAAAGAGAGAGAAAGCCCAAAAAATAAATTCAGAAGAAACAGTGTGTAACCATAAGATGACAACCTGCCGCCTCGTTTGAGCCTCTCAGAGCGGAAGTTCTCGTAGTGAAGATCCTGGGTCACCTCCTGAAGATCTTGCATATGGGTACTGGAGGAATAAAAATAATTAAAATATACATGTGTCACATCAGCTTGCTTAACCAACGCTCATGTTCAGTACTGTATTGGGTCAATGTGTTCAGCCCACACCAACTTATCATGCTAATTTAAAAGCTAATTTAAGTAGATTGGTGCAACAAAAGACACACAAAGACATCTCAGACTCTGAGGCAGCCCTGATATAAACTAGGTGAGGTGTTTGATGAAGCAGTGCTGGGTAGGGGAAGCAGAGCAGCAAAGCCTGAAAAAACAATCAACCAGTGGAGTTTTGAAGTCTACTCCTTCACAGATATAAGTCTACATATAGATATATTTAAATAAACACAAGGTGTGAAGCAACCTGGTTTATGTTCATGGGGAGCTGAATAGCAATACAACACTCTGTTCAACAAAAGAATTAGACAAAAGGTTATTTTCACAGAACCTTTCCAATTGAGATTGGAAAGAACCTATGGAGCTTGTGTAGTCCAATCACAGAATCATAGAATCACAGAATGGTCTGGGTTGGAAGGGACCTTAAAGCTCATAACCAGTTCCAACCCCACTGCCATCAGCAGGGACACCTTCCACTAGACCAGGTTGCTCAAAGCCTCATCCAACCTGGCCTTCAACACTTCCAGGGAGGAGCAGCCACAGGTTCTCTGGGCAACCTGGGCCAGTGTCTCACCACCCTCACAGCAAACAATTTCTTCTCAGATCTCATCTCAATCTACTCTTATCCAGTTTATATCTAGGCCTAAGCCAGCTAGGTCAAGGTTGCTCATGGCCTTCTCCAGACAAATTCTGAATGTCTCCAAGGATTCTACAGCCACTCCAAACCCCTAGTACAGTGTTTGATTACCTTCCTGGTAATTGTTTTTTTAAACTGTCATTTAACTGGAATTTTCTAACTTACATTAACATGGTCCTCAGCTTCAGGAAGTCATTATGTTCCGGATTCTCCACTTCAACTACACCCCATGGATAGAGCCGACCTCTAACTTTTTTACCTTTGGCTTCAATGAGTTGATTGGATCCCACTACACAAAATGGAATGCTGGCCTGAAAGCCAAAAATGCAAAAATTACTAATAATGAAACAGATCAAACAACTCCCAAGAACAACTCTTCTGCTCAGCACTGCATATTATTGTAATAAGTTTGTAATGCTTAAATCTGAAGATGTAAAAAGAAAAGTAATTGTTACCACCACCCTCCAGACAGGGAAGCCTGGGCACAGAGACACAGTGACTCACTCAAGGTCTCATTGCAGGTCACAGATGTATCTTGTTCTGAAGTCATCTGAGCAGGCCAAAAAGATACAGTATATTATCCACATATGTAACCTGTGAAGCCAGCCATACCTTCAGGAGTCTGGTCTGCTCTTTAAAATCTTCATCTTCATCTGATTCAGCATCAGGCAGGTGATAAATCTTGATGCCATGCTCTTCTATTTCATCCAGAATCTGAGATTTATGATATGAGAAATTGAGATAATACACATGTATAGTCAGCACTTTTAAATCTTAAGGTAAAATTACTCAGTCTTGTGAGAAATTTGGGCCTCTCTTACTGATCCAGATTACTTGGCAAGTATTTAGTTTTAAATACCATATTTCTTCATGATATTCAACAACTACTCGCCTCAGACTTTCAGACAAACGTGTTCAAATAAACATTGTTCTTTGTGTATTACACGTAAGAAATTGAGCTTTTTTAAAACCTTTGCAATGTTTTTTAATTACAAAGCATTGACTCAGATGTCATAATTGCTTTGAACAGCCCAAGACTCCTTGCTCTTGCCTCTGAATTACTATTTGGGGGTTAGGGGTGGGAGTGTTTAAAATCCTAACTGAGCAACAGGCACGATAAATACTTTCAAATACTTTTTTCTGTCTTCATGACTGCTCAGAATATCATCTGCAGCTGGAATTCATTTGACATAAACCCAATTTTTGCTCTTTAAAAAAAAAAAATAATTTCTGCAGAATTCCAATACATATATCAAACTAAAGTATACTTCTCTAATTTTATTAGAAGTTGGGTAAGATAACTATAAGGATTTTCAGAATAACTGAAAAAAATCATAGATAAAGTTTTAAATATAACAGCTAGGATTGGATCAACTATGCCTTCTGGCAAGTTAATTCTAGTACTTCTTTCTAAATTTCATAGTTGTAATTAACTCATGATGGTTTGTCACATTTTTCTCCCCTCAGGAAATACAACATCAATTCACAAGACTGAATGTGTTAAGAAGTCTTGCTTATGGAAGAAAGAACTGGAAAGTATTAGAAGAGAGTGACACAGGGGAAGAAAAATAACCCCAAAATCAGAAAAATCTCTGAAAATACTATTTTTCAATAATCAGAATTCTGACTGGGTAAAAAAATACATGCACATTATAGATGTAGATACTGTCTCTGCTTTGGGACTGATTAAACAGGTTAAGGGAGCAATTACCATTAGCAAATGCATGTAAATATTTTTCCATAGTTTGAAAATTCACTCATAGCCTAATTGTAAATGCAGCCAATCTGCCATTTTGCAGGCAACATGTTAAGGACAATTTCTCAGTTAAATACATAATAAAAGAATTTACAAGATATCAAACTACATATTAAATAATGTTACACTGTGCATGAGATTGTATTTTTCTTGGCTAGGACAGAGTAAGGTTGAATGAGAACGCCCCCCTCTTCAGTGACCATGCAACTATTACATTTTTTGGCAAGCTAGAAAAATACTCACCCTTTTCTTTAGTCTTTCTCGCTCTTTCAGAGAAAGTGTATCAGCTTTTGCAATCACTGGTACAATATTTACTTTGTTGTGTATGGCCTTCATAAACTCAACATCCAGAGGCTTAAGGCTAAAATTAAAACACAGAAAAATTTTAATCGCAATTATTCCAAGGCTTAAGGATAAGCTTAAAATATGGAAAAACTTTAGTTTATTTTGAATCTAAATTATCAATTTATTTTCACACCAATACAGGTCTCTCTCATTACACAAAGAACACATCCAATTAATTCCAGCTGTTCTAGTACTTCCTTAAGTAATGGCAATCTGATTCCAAAAATTTAAGTCAACAGGCACAAACCAACTCCCTGAAGAAAAATAAAAAAAAAGAGAGGGAAACACCTACCCATGACCAAACGGTGAAATGAAATAGAAGCAGCAATGAACCCGATTATCTATGATGTGTCTTCTGTTCAACCCACTCTCATCATGCAGGTATCGCTCGAACTGCTCATCAATGTAAGAGATTATGGTTTTAAAACTGCAAAACAAATATGGATTGAAGAAATCATGCTTATTCCCACAAGGTCAATAATTTTAGTGACGTTTTAAAGACAACATTAAAACACCAAGGCATACTGCTGATGAACCAACCTGCTGATAGATGAAAATTAATTTACTGGTGCTGTAAGTCTGTAAGAATAGAAGGGCACCAATCTTAAATTTGTACTTGAATTCCAGAATAACAAACTACTATGTGTATTTTTTTTTTTACATTAAGATAAAATATACATACATGTAACACACAACTTCTACAGCAAATTTCTCTTGGGTTGGTATTTACCTTTTGACCAGTATTAATTGCACATGGTCAAGACAATCTAAGCTGTTTCTTCCAAACTGACCATAGAATGATTTGTGTTGGAAGGGACCTTTAAAGATCACCTAGTCCAACTCCCCTGCCATGGGCAGGTACATCTTTCAGTAGGTCAGGTTGCTCAAAACCCTGTCCCACCTGACCATAAGCATTTCCAGTGATGGGGCATCTACAACTTCTCTGGGCAACCTGTGCCAGTCTCTCACCACAGTCACTGTAAAAAAACTTCTTCCTTATGTCCAACCTAAACCTACTCTCTTTCAGTTTAAAACAGTTACCCCTTGCCCTGTCTCTCTATCTTTCTCACACATTGAAAGGCTTTAGGAAGCTCTCCCTGGAGCCTTCTCTTCTTTAGGCTGAACAACACTCTCAGCCTTTCTTCACTGCTGTTCCAGCCCTTGGAATCATTTTTGTGGCCTCCTCTGGACCTGCTCTAACAGGTCCATGTGCTGGGGGCTGCAGAGCTGGATGCAGGTCTCACAAGAGCAGTGAAAAAGGGAAGAATCATCTTCCTCAACCTGCTGGCCACACTTCTTTTGATGCAGCACAGGATACAAACAGCTTTCCAGGACAGAAGCACACACTGCTGGCTCATATCCAATTCTTCATCCACCAGTATCTCCAGATTCTTCTCTGCAGGGCTGCTCTCAGCCCGTTCAATCTCCCAGTCTGTATTGATATTGAGGATTTCCCCAAACCATGTGCAGGAGCTTGCACTTGGCCTTGTTGAACTTCATGAAATTGGCAAGGGTCCACTCCTCAAGCCTATCAAGTTCCCCCCGCGTGGCATTCCCTTCCCTCTACTGAATCAACTGCACCACTCAGCTTGGTGTTATCTGCAAACTTGCTGAGGGTGGACTCAATACCACTATGTCATTGATTAAGTTATTAAACAGTATTGGTCCCAGTACAGACCCTTGAAGGATACCACTCATTACTGGTTTTCACTTAGACTTTGAGACATTGACTGTAACTCTTTGGACACGGCCATCCAGCCAATTCCTTATCCACCTAACAGTCCATCCATCAAACCGGTATCTCTCTAATATAGAGGCAAGAATTTTATGGGGGACCACATGAAAGGCCTTACACAAGTCTAGGCAGATGACATCAGTAGCTCTTCCTTTATGCACTCCATTGCAGAAGGCCATTAGTGAGGCACGGTTTGCCCTTGGTAAAGCAATATTGGCTGCGTCTAATCACCTCCCTGTCTTCCATATGTTTCAATATATCTTCAAGGAGGATCTGTTCCATCATGTTACTGGATATGGAGGTGAGGCTGACTGGTCAGTAGTTCTCAGGGTTTTCCTTTTTACCCTTTTTAAAAATGAGCATGATGTTTCTCTTTTTCCAGTCACTGGGGACTTTGCCTGACTGCCATGACTTTTGAAATATGATGAAGAGTGGCTCGGGAACTACATATGCCATAAATAACCTGACAAGATGAGATGCATCTTGTTGGTTCCCATGGACTTACATACGTTCCTCAGGTGGTCTCGAACCTGATCTTCACTTACAATGGGAGGGACTTCATTTCCCCATTCCCTGCACTGAGGTTCAGGGTCTTGAGAGATGTGGGAAGAGGGATTACTACTGAAAATTAATTGTCATTGACCTCAAGATTATTTCTCAGTACTTATTATAATGTAAATTTATCAAAAAACCCCAAACAATCAAATTCAAAGATGATGAAAATGCACTTAAAATAAAGCACAGAATCTGAGAATGCTCAAATGAATGTGGACAAGATCTAAAAATGGACTTTTACTTGCACTAAAGACTAGATGAATTACTTTCTCAGAGTATTGTTGAATTTCTTGTGTCCCAGTGGTTCCACTTCTGATTTAAAAAAAGTTAAGGTCACTGTCACTTAAAACTCTTCCAAACTCACAAATGTTAACTAAAAAAACCAATAAAACAAAAAACCAAAAACATTTGTGTCACAAAATTTATTTCAAGTTATTTGTAAGTTATTGATGACTCTTTACACGTATCTGAATGAACTCATAACACTTAAATTAAGCTTCCTCAAAATTAGAAAACATCTCTCCAAAAATCACACCTCAAATTCAGGACTTTGTATAATGCATCAAAAAAAGGACAGATAATGACTTAACAGTATAATTTGGAATAGAAATGTTTGTTTAAACATTAGGGTTGCCACTTGGGCCATCCTACTTTGAACTGCATATTATTATCAATACAGTCCCCTATTACTTGTTCCCCTTTCCTTCCCCCACCCCAGGAAAAATACAAAATGGATGTTAGTCTTCATACTTTCATCAATACACATTCTGTGTACATACCAGTCTCGACAATTGATAGCATCCCCATATCCTGGTGTATCTACAACCGTCAGACGTAGTTTCACACCCCTCTCTTCAATTTCAACTGTTGAGGCTTCAATCTGCACTGTGCGTTCAATCTTCTCTAAAAGACAATAAACTTCATCTTTCAGAACAGAATTTGTAAGACTATGTCATTTTGACATAAGCTCAAAAGATTAATTGGCAGATGCAACCGTATAAACATTATTCCATGGATTACCTTCTAAGGTCTAATAACTTAATAGCAAGACTCAGTACTTAAATTCTTCAGATTTTGTTAGAAAATTATTTAAGATTTCAAACTATTCTTAAATATAACATAGAAACTAAGGCAAAAGGGACTGAGAAAAAACTGTAGGTAATCAGAAATTTGGAGAACAATACTAAATTATACATAATAGATTTTTTTTCTGAGGTTGAAAGTGATAAGTAATTGTCAGGTAACATGATAAATTATTAAAGCAAGTCATTTAACAAGTAGCAAAGATGGGTAAAAACCAGTAACAACTTCTATATTCTTACAATATTCTCTTTTGTGGTATTATTATATGTCTTGGTTAACAGAATAAAAAAGGGCCAAGGGAATGAAGAAGAAAAATAGGTGAAGTTCACATTCACTAAATATCAACCCAAAATAAAGGAATTAAGTTGCAAGTCCAAAGAGGCATAAACAATACATATGTTTAGAATTGCAATAGATCAAAAATGAAAGAAAGTTTCTGATTGTTTTAGTTGATTGTTTATCTTACTGTGAGGATGACTTTTTTAAAGCAAAAGAAGGGATCACCTTTCAGGGTGCCCATAGGGTTACAGATGAGGACTAAACAACAAAGATCCCATATACATCCTGGGTACAGAAGGAATCAATTCTATCCAACAGCTCAAGTATAAGGAAATACCTCAGAAATTATTACAGCTGGAAATCACTACTGGCTGTTACTAAAAGCCAAAGATAAAAAGAATTCAATTCCAAAAATCATTGAGAACAAAGAAACTAAAACAAAGGTGTGTTTACCAGCAGCTCCTGGGATTATCCTTTCTGGGTAGAGATCTGTTAAGAAGAGGCTGTTTATTAATGTAGATTTTCCCAATCCAGATTCACCTGTGATTCAATATAAAGAGAAATTCAACATATCAACATAAATAATCTCAACTATATCCAAATAGTTTAAACTGACTCTGCATTTTTTTTCATGTTAAATGTAAATCTTTTCATTTAAAAATTTCTATCTTATAACTTTGTGTTTTGCACAAGAAGGTTGAATAACAATTTTTACATCTCAGCTTTATAATACACTTTCTCAAAGCTGTCACTGACGAGCTGTAATTAAATCTGCTAGTCAAGTGGAGCTCTGATCAATCTAGGCATAAGATTTCCCATTTCATGTTTACTGATTTTTTTAAGGCTTTTCTGCTGTCACTCCAGAATGTGATACACAGTGAGAAGCTAGAGCCTGCCTAGGCTATATCATCAATTTAAACAACGAAAAAAGCACTGCTGAACTGCACAGCCAGCAATCATAAAATGTGATTTATTTCTGCTTTTTCTGCTAATAAAGCAAACAAGAACCTAAGGGAAGAGGAATATGACGTGGCCACTCAGCATACACACAGCAATTTTTTTTCACTGATGAAACTGAGGATTACCAAACTGTACCACAAATATATTTTTGTTCTCAGGCTACTGACTGAGCCATGAGCAAAGTTCAAAAGCCAACTAATTAGCTAAAGATCTTAATTAGAAATGTTCACAGCATAAAAAAAAGACCAGCAACTCCAAGTGCTCGGTACTGAAAAATTCACTGAACAAATCCTTTTCAGGAATTCTGGTTTTATTTCAGGTGTTGATAGAATTAATTAAAAAAAAAACAGATGTTAAAAGTGATGGGCCTCATGATCCCTCTGAGTAACACAGACTGTTCTGCCGTAGGACTCTGACAAAAATATCGGAACAGAAGAAAAAAGAGATGGAATTATTTGTTAAATAAAAATGTGACTAGGAGCTGCCTGTTTTTAATGCCTTACAGAATGCATCTCTCAAGATCAGATTTTGTCAGTGCAGCCTTCACCAGTGAAAGTGTAACTCAACAGTCACATGGCATCTTTTCACCAAAACAAAACAATAAAATATACAATTTTAACCAGTGGCACATTCCATACTTTCATACTTTCAGTCTGGGTAAATATTACATGTATAACAAATCAGTTTTCAGAATCTCTATCAAGGATTAATGAAAAGAGTAGTTATTCTAATTACTGGCCACAGTAGTTAAGAGTTTAGTGACTCTCAAGTGAAATAACTATTTAGATGAAGTCATAGCTTAATAATGAGAATGAACAGGAAATTCTTAACAAATACAAGTGGTTAGGATTTCTTCAGAAGCAACACAGTCAAGCAGCCAAATTGTTACAAACCCCAGTGCATATTTTCACAAACCACAATAAACAAGAGCAGAAAAAACAATGTGAAAAATCATTTATTAGGACTCTGTCAGTGCAGACAGCTTTTAAAGAAACATTCTCCTGCTCAGACATTAAGAAGCATGGCAACTTAATGAATGAAGAATACTAATTGTGATATAGCCCACAAGAGAACATACTTAAACCCTATGCATATTTCAAGAGAAAGAATTCACATTCCAAACTGTTGAAATAATCAACAATTTAAAGCACAGTTTATATTATCTTACATTGACTGCCTCCCTCTGCTAGTGTGTTTTAAAATACCATTCCAAATTTTCAATGAAATTACTATTCTCCAAGTTCTCTTCCTGTAGCTTTCATTTATCCCTTAAAATACTGGCAGGCAATGATTGTAAAGTTAAATTTTACTCCAAGACATAGGTGGGGTTAATTGTCTTTCTGTTTCTCTGACACCATGTCATTTCCCCCGTATATTCTATTTTACAAGAGGCTAGAAACAATTGTTTGGTCTATATAATTTTACATGGCTTTCTGCCAGAACCATTTCACACAGCACTATTTGCAATAAATCTCAAAGAGATCTGGAAATTAAGCGTAGCTGCAGCAAAGAAAGCATATCTTTTGTTTCTCAGAACTGTATGATCACTGAACAGTAAATTCTGAAGAGTTACAGTAGATACCATAATGTGAAACATCTGCTTATAGTTTGGCTTTACTCTTCAATTCTATAAAATAGCCATTATGACATTGTCCTAAGCAAATCCAATGAAAGCTACAGTAAACAACTAGGATAAAATTCTAGGAAAACAAAAATAAGGGCCAACTCTGTCTGACACTAAACTACAAAAGACAGAAGAGAGGATAAAAGCAATGCTAGGGTTGTCATTTGGCCAAACTAATGAAAGGTTTGAGGATAGACTCTTTGTGTAAGTACTGGAATGCAAAACAATTAAGAACTTAAACACCTCCTATCATGTGCCATCTCACCTCTCCTGCTCATTTCCACTGTGATCTCTCCTGGACAAATCTAACACACAAATGGAATTTACTTCATGTGACGCCAGTTAATAAAGAACCTAACTCTATGAGGGTACTTTTTGTTAAAGCCTCTTTTAAAAGTGAAAATTACAGAGTTCAAACACCAAAACTCAGAAGTTGCAGTGTGACCAGGAGAGATACAGAACACACCCAAGTCTGATTTGGGAGCCTATTTAATCTGTAAAAACACCACCAGTTTCTCAGAGGATCAAGGTATTTCTGCAGGCACATTAGATTTTTCTTTCCATTCCAGATACCAACACATATTCCCAATGAAATATCAAATAGAATTACATAGAAGTAGAATTAAACTTTAAATTATAACTGCTAATCAAGATAAATTTTAAAAGTTCACATTAAAACCAAGTAATTCAACTCTCATTCTTCTGACAAAAGTATTTAGAAAAGGTGGAAAGACCAGAGTTCAGATTCTTTTCAACTACAGAAGCATAAAGAACATTTTAAATAGAATAGTCTCCTTAACACTATTCTCTTAATGAAGACACGTAAGCAAACAAAGATTGCATTCAAATGAAAAAACAGTTTTAAACTGTATTTTAAATTGAATGCTTGAATCCTGTAAAACAGACAAGAAGGAAGGAAGTAATTATCACTGGAGTGCACAACAGAATTTCGTCACCCACAAACTTATAAATGTATTTAAACACGGTTTGTAGTGTGGAAAACAACCACTGCATGAATTAATAAACTATAAAAGAAAGTTAAATCTACAGTACAGAAGAGCTTTCTGATGCAAGCTGAAGCCTTACAATAGTGGAAGTAACATTCATTTTCATTCCAAACTCCCTGTGAGCAAATACTAATTTTGAGAAAGAATGGAAAACATTTCCTTACCAACCACCATCAGAGTAAATTCAAACCCCTTTTTCACAGACTTCCGGTGAACCTGATTGGGAAGGTTTGCAAATCCAACATAGCCAGGGGTTTCTGGATTGGTAAACTGAGAAGGCTGTTGCTAAAAATCAAATAAAGTAAGAAAATAATAAGCATCACTCAAGACATACTTGTTTGTATAACTGCTTTTCTCAGTTATTTCAAATGGTTTGAAGCCATGTGCTATATAGAGAGAAAACTACACAGGTGATCCTACTACTCAACAGTTTCACAGTGAAGTACAGAACAACTGCATTCACCTACAGTTTAAAAAAAGAAGTTTAATTTATTCATCTATCCAGCCAAGATCACCTTAAGTAAAAAAGAAACAAAACCCCAAACATTTATTTAGCAAAGTATGAAGTGCATTCACTAATCACATACTTTTAAACAGTGTTGTTACACACATTTAAAATAAAAAAGCTTGTGTCCCATGTTTATGGACTGAAATAAAAAGATGACCATTTCTCATCTAGTTTTAGCATATCCAAGTGAAAACCCTGAAGGACCAGTGAAGTGAGAGCCATCTGCTAGAAGTCCTCCACAGAGAGCTCTTTTAAAGGGAGGGATTTACAGAACAGTATTTCAAATGTCCACTGCTACAAGTACTGCAGAGAAATCTCTAGATCTATTAGTTTCCCTCTTCAAAGTACCCTTTATCAGTCATATCACTCGAATAAGCTAACATGGATGTTCTACCCATCATACTAAATGCAGGGCATTGAGAATTAGATGAATCCCAGCACATCAATAATATCTTAAGTTACCACATTGTTTATGAAGGATTTTACCGGAAGACCTCTTGACTTTATTAGTAAATGAAGAAATTAAATCTAAGAAGATCCTTTTCTTAAATAATTCCTGCTCAAAAACACAGTAGCAGAATGGAAGTTTCAATGAAAATGCACCAGGGAGCTTGTATGCCACTCCATAACCAAAATTAAATCCTTCCAAGAATATTAGTTAACTGCAGAGAAAAAGATTTATACTTGTAGGAAACTTGCAGAGGTTTATACTTGTAGGAAATTACTTTAATATATGTTTTACATCACTCAGTCTTTCAATATTATGTCTTCTAAATGTGAATTCTCTCTTATATATAACCCATAAATTTAGCATACACATCACCATCAAACACGATGCAAGTTATACTTTGTTTTTAAATATTAATCCGCAAGGAATGTATCTGTTTCACATTGTTACACTGAAGGATAAAAATGTTCTTCTTACCTTGGACATTTTTATGGAAGGTCAGGAACAAATCTGGAAAAAAAAAAAAAGGTTTTCAGCTTATTAAAAATTGTTCAAGAAAAAAAAAAACAACCCAAACCACAAACCAATATAATAACTGGTCTGGCACACTAAAATTTAAAAAGCATGGACGGATTGGATGCCCAGATTTTGAAACAGTGTCTATTGCTTCACAGCAGTACAGGTGTGTGACTCTTTGGTATTAACGAGGGCACTGTTCCTATTAACATAATTGGACAATAAATTCAAGCAACATGAACGTGGGGTGCTAAAGGCACAAGATGTATGACAAACCATTTTGAAGTCTCAAAGAGAAAAGTTCACATCCTTTCCGGAAGCTAACCAAACTAAACACACTGCTTGAAGACATCTTACTATTTACAGGAAACGGTTTTTTCAAAGCTCAAAAAAACAACTCATGTATTATTGGGTTTTTTTTAAGCCTCCTTCCCCTCAACATTTCCTTTTGTGCTCAAGTGTTCTGTGAAGAGTTCATAGCTTCAAAATGTCAAACTTCTCTCATCTTCTTCTGCTGGGATGCTTGCAAACTCAGTCATTTTAACTTCTGCTGCCAAGATAAGATTTTCACATGCAGCTTTGTCACTTTGAGATACAAAACAGACAAGAAAAAAAATTTTTTAAAAAAATATCTCTTATTTAATACTTTGATGCAAAAAAGTCTCTTGACAAAGACCTGCCAACATAATAAAAATATCTCTCATTTAATACTTTGATGCAAAAGTCTCTTGACAAAGACCTGCCAACATAAGAGAACTGCTACCACACTAACTTGCACGAGTTGAAGAGATTATATAACTTATGCTGGCAATATAAAAATGTCAGCATACACCGTATCTTCAAGGGATGAGTGCTACAAGTCCTCTTTCTAGTTCCTCCCCTGGCTTGCCCTCTAACCAAAAAGATATCTGTTCCCACTCACAAAGCCCATATGCCACAGCCACCTCTTATCTCTCCAGCTCACTCTCACTTTCATTCTACGGATTGGAAATTATCACCATCCAATTCCTTCCATCTTCCAAGGAGATTTTTGTCCTTGAGTTCAGCTTCCTGTGAAATTACACCAAACTGCTTCATCGCATAGCACAGTCTGTCCCTCCCATCAAAAAGCCATCTTGAAGTGCAAGCAAACTGCCAAGTGTCAGACAGATTGGAGCCCAACCTTTGTTGTGCTGGGCAGAAGGTGAAGTTGTTTTCAAATTGGTTATAATTTCCAGCAGCTATGGCATTTGCTTCTGGATGTGCAACCTCCACATATATAGGTGCAGCTTCCTTTACGTTTATTAAAATGCAATTTTTTTTCTCTCACCATCATTACTTCACTGTTAATAGTTGCCAAGCTGCTTTTTTTTTTTCCCCCCAACAATAAGGAAGAGGTCAGTTTTGAGGAAGGCTTTTTGATTGAAGGACAGACTAAAGGTGATAAAAACTGAAACAATTTGGTGGCATTTCACATGAAGCTGAACTTGCTGACAAAAATCCTGCATCCTGATTACACACAGGGAATAAAAACTGAGCAACATGCTTCCCAAGTGAAACTTCATGCTAAAAATAAAATCCAGTATCTGCAATGTCTGTATTTCAGTAAAGAAGCTGATCTATGACCTATGAAGTATTCCACAACTGGAAGGGTTATTTGTAAGACTTTTATCATCACGCAAGATTGCTCTGATAGCAACTCTTCCAAGAGAAGTGATGTCATTGATCCCTCCTGCTTAACTATTCTCCATGAGAGATTTTCAACACCAACCAAATCTAGATCCTGCTAGAATGCAGAAAAACATTCTTTTAATTCACGAGGCTTGTCTGTCACCCAACTATTTCTCAGAGGCAGGGTAAGAGCATAGGAAAGTTTCTCACAGCTACCAAGAAACAAAGGAGAACTATTTATGCAGACGGCTGCAGTTAAATTATGTTTTAACAGATGGACCAAGCACCAAAGTCTTTCATGAAGAAGGCTGTTTCCCATGGCATGCCCTTCAGGGCAGCGGCAGTCCAGACTTTCCTCTGGAGCTGGTCAATCATGTTCCTTACCCTCCGGTTTCAACAACCAGGCTGCAGTTTTCTACCAGAGCGTCTTGTGCAGCCATGCAAACGGCACCGGGGGGACAACCTCCACCCCTTTGGGAAGGGGGAACCGCATCTCCCAGGCCCTCCCGTCGGCGGGGCGGGCAGGGCGCTGCCCGGCCTTTGCTACAGCCCCATCGGCCCGCTTCCTCCTC
>NW_010321191.1:0-8112 GCF_000700745.2 Antrostomus carolinensis
AACCCAAACCAGTCTATGATTCTATGACTTGGAGGAGATACCATTTTCTCCAGAGGCTCTTAGAGAATTCCTTAGGATCAGCATTAGCCCATGTCTGTATAGATGGGAGTACCTATGGGTGTTGGGGAGCAAATGGAGTTGCCATCAGAACCAAGTCCTCTGGTGGGATTCAAAAGATCTTTTTGTTTTCAATCTACTGTTGCCAGTGCTCTGTAGTGGCTGCATTACTTATGCTTAAAATATCCTGCTGTGCTTCTCACTTCAGTTTTCTGTGTCCATCTGTTGCCTGTTGTCTCTTTGGGACAAGGAAGAGTTGGAAGCTACTTACAAACTGTGTTCAGATTCACTGAATGGTTCCCAGAGGGGGACAGAGGGGAAGGGAACCTCTTTTACTACCTGCCTTGTAAGCCAGAACTTGTTACAGAATTGGTCGCTTCAGTGTTTGGGCAAAATGCAACATGCCAGTCGCTTATCCCCAGCAGATGCAGGCAGCATCATGAACCTCTCACCTCACAACTGGGCTGCTGAGTAGCCTGTGGTCAGCATCCCTCCTGATCCCTCTTGTTGGAGCTGTAGGAGCCAGGGTGTCCAAGGGGGAATGATGCTGGTCTGGTGGATAGGGCTATATGGGAGATGGATAGGGGATTTCCAGGCTGACTTTTAAAAAACCTATAATAATTCATACACTTTTACTGGTTTGGGGGCAAAAGAAGGTGGATTTCCTTTGAATAATTGAGTATGTTGAGTGGAATGGTTCAGGGGCTGTTGTCTTTTTTGTCTTTATAGGAAGATACAAGGGACTTTCTGTGGTATGAATTACTTGCTCGTAGGGCAGGCAGGGGTTTGTAGGGGACAGTTTTGCTATCATTGTGTGAATCTGCCTTGCACTTTGTTGGCAGGGACCCAGCAGGGCAAAGAGGATGGGAAATACTGCAGAATTTTGCATCTCACCACTGTTGTTTTTAAAGTAATCATAGACTTGAAGAAATGGAGCTGGAAGGGACCTCCAAAATGTGGCCTCCTCCGGTGAAGTTGAGGTTGTCTATAAACCCATCTGGACAACTGTTTATCTTGCCTGTCCTCAAAAGCAGATATCCATTTAGTTTAATCCATTTTCAGAGGAGAGGTGTAACCTGAAGTCATCATGATCTAAGGAGATTTTAAAAAAAGAAAGAAAGAAAGGAAAAAAAAAAGGACAGGTCACAACGAAGAAGGTATTTAATGGGAACCAGTCACTGTGTTGAACAAATAAACACTTCACTGCTTTTCTGTTCATGTTTTTGTGGTGGGTTGACCCTGACTGGACACCAGGTGCCCACCAAAGCTGCTCTGCCACTCCCCTCCTCACCTGGACAGGGGGCAGAAAATATTTGTGGGTTGAGATAAGGACAGGGAGAGATCATTCAGCAATTACCGTCATGGGCAAAACAGACTTGACTTGGAGAAAATTAATTTAATTTATTACTAATCAAATCAGAGTGAATAATGAGAACTAAAACGAGTTTAAAAAACTGTGACTCTTGGTGTCTAAAATAAGTAGTCATTATCAAATTGCTGGTATGGGTGTGCACTTATGTTGAAGAGCAGACCAACTGGTTAATGGAAAATGTTAAACCCTTCACTTTGACTCTGCATGTTTCCATAGAGGTTTAAATAATAACATTAATAAGGGTGTGAACCCGCTCATTCTCACGCGGAGATATTCACTTGATGCCTTTGTCTCTTGCAGGAATCTTCTTTATGTCTATCCTCAGAGCCTTAACTTTGCCAACCGCCAAGGATCTGCCAGGAATATCACTGTAAAAGTCCAGTTCATGTATGGAGAGGACCCGAGCAATGCAATGCCGGTGAGGGAAGAACTTTGTGCTGCATGCTGATAAGGCACAGTACACATTGCAGTTGTAAAATCACTGTGTTAAAGAAAACCTTACAGAAATGCATTTCAAAGTAACAACTTCAGGGGAATGTAAAATTATGATATTTCAGAATAAAGAGAGCATTTGTATAGAGTTTAGGTAGGAACAATGCAGTAGCTAGTATCTTAACCTGAGATGTTTGCAGTGGACACCTTTGTATTTGTAATAGCATCTTTGCTTCCATACCAAAAAAATTAAAGGTGATAATTGTACTTGTGTTCAGGGCCAGAAGTGATCAGCACTTGGTGAAGATCTGTGTAGGGCTGGTTACATTCACCAGTTCTTCAGCCATATCTATGTGCATGTGTAACTGGGATTGTTAAAATGGTGAACTCTTCAGTGATGAAGTAAAACGTTGCATATAAGTGAAGGAGCATGTAGCAAGCAGGTGTAACTGTACACAGCTGCACAGACTTGTGAGTGGAGCTGTAAATGTCTCTGCAGGATTATGGAACAAATTCTGTGATAGTTTTACAGGGGGATTTCTCTGTTTTTTTTTCTTTTTTGCAGGTCATCTTTGGCAAATCTAGTTGTCCTGAATTTTCCAAAGAAGCATACACAGCTGTAGTGTATCACAACAGGTAAAACACGTGACAGCTTGTGAAAGGACATGGCCCCATATGGGTAGTATGATTCCACCCAAAGGAAGTTTTACCAGGGTGAAAGTGGAATAACTCAGCAGTGACTCTGTCCCAGTGTTAATTATTTAACAATGACTGTCTGCACAGCACTCACAACTGCGGTGTCAGTCGATACTGTCGTTAGAGTTTTGTGATGGAGCCAGATTCTTTGAGTTTAGATTGGGTATTAGGAGGAATTTCTTTGCTGAAATGGTTCTCAGGCATTGGAAGGGGTTGCCCAGGGCAGTGGTGGAGTCCCCATCCCTGGAGAGATTGAAGAGTCATGTAGACATAGTGCTGAGGGACATGGGTTAGTCGGGGACTTGTCAGTGTTGGGTTAATGGTTAGACTTGATGATCTTAAAGGGCTTTTCCAGTTGAGGCAATTCTGGGATTCTGTGATTGTTTGCTGTGGTACAAATCAAGAGCATTGTGTCAGGGTCTGTGATCCTGAACATGTAACCCAGCTCAGCAGATGCTCTAAGTACCAGCTTCAAGATAGTAGTTATGAAGATATACATTAGAAAGTCATGTTAGCATGCGCTTCATTATTTTGCTGGAGTCTTTTAGGCTTTAGTTACGAATTGAAAGTACTTGGTCTTGAAAATAATTTCATTGCAGCTGGGGTAAGGAGTGCTGAATCTGGCCTTAACATTGTAGCTGTACCCGGGAGAGATGTAGTTGAGGGAGAATCCTGTCCTGCAGGTTGGGGGTTGTGGCAGTCTCCACCTTGAGACAAGAATCATAGGGTTATAGAATGGTTTGGGTTGGAAGGGACCTTAAAGCTCATCCAGTCCCAACCCCCCTGCCAGCAGCAGGGACACCTTCCACTAGACCAGGTTGCTCAAAGCCTCATCCAGCCTGGCCTTCAACACTTCCAGGGAGGAGCAGCCACAGCTTCTCTGGCCAACCTGGGACACTGTCTCACCACCCTCACACCAAAGAGTTTCTTCCTAATATCTAATCTAAACCTACCCTCTTCCAGTTACAAGCCATCACCCCTTGTTCTGTCACTCCCTGCCCTTGTCCAGAGTCCCTCCCCAGCCTTCTTGGAGCCCCTTGAGGTACTGGGGGGCTGCTAGAAGGTCTCCCCGGAGCCTTCTCTTCTCCAGGCTGTACAGCCCCAACTCTCAGCGTGGAGTTCATTGCTCACGAGGAGCAGCACAGTGCAGAGTGCATACTTGAAGTTTTTCCAGTTCTTGGTGATCAGAAAGTGGAACATTAATCCCTTGGGGATGTCCATGTACTTCCTTCCCTCTAGATACTTTAACTCAAAGGATTTAGTCTTGAGCATAAGGTAGTAAACCACACTGTTTGTATTGATGACTCAGTTGAGGTTCTGGTCTCTGCACAGATCGCCTGATTTTCATGAGGAAATCAAGATTAAGCTTCCAGCCACTTTAACCGATCACCACCACCTGCTTTTTACTTTCTACCATGTCAGTTGCCAACAAAAACAAAACACTCCCCTGGAGACTCCAGTCGGATACACTGTGAGTGTCTTTCAATCTTTTTAAGTTTTTCAGCACAGGATACATTCATAATGCATTTGTGATTTGTTCGGCATCACTGTCGACTCATATGCCATTGCAGAATTTGAGAACTTGACAGTGAAGCCTGCAAAGTTCAAGAAAACCTTAAGAAATGTGTGGTTTTGTTTATTCTTTTGTTAATTCCTTCTCCTTAAAGTGGATACCAATGCTTCAAAATGGACGGTTAAAGACTGGTCAGTTCTGCCTACCCGTTTCATTGGAAAAACCACCACAGGCTTATTCAGTGCTTTCTCCAGAGGTGAGTTGTTCTTCACGCTGAAAATCAGCAGGATAATACTTCTCTTAAAAACCAAGAGGATGTATGTTTACATATAAGTGTGTGTGTATGTGTGTGTGTGTGTGTTTTTAACTCTGAGGTTATTTATTTCTTAAATACACTTTAGTTTAGACAGGTGTGAGTGTTTGTGTCTGTGTGATTTGAGAATAAGATGAAAAGAAATGGCAGTGGTAATGAGAAGTGCCTTAGCTCTGCTTTCTGTGACATCCTCACTCATCTTACTGTTAACCTGCAGGTTCCACTCCCTGGAATGAAGTGGGTAGATAACCACAAAGGGGTTTTCAACGTAGAAGTTGTTGCTGTGTCATCCCTCCACACTCAGGTAAACGTTAAGAGCGGTCATTGTAATAAAAAGAGTTTGATAGTCTTTTGACAGCTGAAATGCTGTCAGAGTTGATACTGTGAAAAGGATAATTACTTGTAGTGAAATTACAATCCCATTTTCAGTTCTGAGACAGCAGACCTGTTATTCCACATTCTTCTGTGAGTATATTTGAGAAGTTCTGCTTGAAAATATGAGCAGTTTGGCCGTTATTCACAGAGTGTGAATGGCCAACAGTGTTTTCAGACCTTAAAGTGTTGTGTTTAGTGCAACAGGTCCAACATACAGTCCAGACCTGTTATGTTTTCTTGTTTTCCCCTTTCCCTTCTGTCTCTTTTGTTTATTCATGTATTTTTCATTTGTCTTTTTTGATCTGAAAAGAAAGATGACAATCATTTTGACTAATTATTTCAACTTTTGTTTTATTAATTCCTGGTATGTAATTTTGCTTTTTTGTGTGTGTATTTTATTTGTGCTGTAAATAGTACCATGATTTTAGTGCAATACACAGTCTGTGGGTCCTTTAGTTTTGCCCTGACAAGTTCTGAACTGATTTCAGTTGAATTAGACATGGGCAGAGCTCTCAAAGATATTGGGTTTCTGCTGCTTTTGTGGAAGTAAATGGTCAGATAGAAGAATGAGGGAGAGAATCCATCCATGAGGTACGAATCCATAGAAAGTGGAGTTACTTTTGGAACTTCTTGCTGATGATTTTTTTTCACTTGTGTCTAGGACCCTTATCTCGACAAGTTCTTTGCACTTGTCCATGCTCTGGATGAGCACAT
This sequence comes from Antrostomus carolinensis, assembly GCF_000700745.2. Classification (NCBI taxonomy): domain Eukaryota; kingdom Metazoa; phylum Chordata; class Aves; order Caprimulgiformes; family Caprimulgidae; genus Antrostomus; species Antrostomus carolinensis. Next base: position 5,473 of record NW_010321191.1, read on the forward strand.
GTTCCCTGTACGAATAGGAGACATGAGAATTATGGAAAACAACTTGGAAAATGAACTGAAGAGCAGCATTTCAGCTTTAAATTCCTCTCAACTGGAGCCGGTAGTGCGATTTCTTCATCTCCTGCTTGACAAACTGATTCTTCTGGTAGTAAGACCTCCTGTCATTGCAGGCCAAATAGGTATTCTATTTAAGTTTTATAGAGAATTACACAGCTGAAAATTTGACACTTCCAATTTTATCATATTTATGTAGAAATAAAAAAGTCAATTTTTATGCTTTATTTTAGTGCCACTAAGATACCATGTATCTTCAAAATAAAACATGCTGGCATCCAGATCAGTGGTGATGTACACAGGAGCAATATTTAATACAAAGGTTTTCAAGAATGTCTAGGAATTTGGTGTCCAAGTTGAGACACCAGAAAGGGATCTGACTTTTGTGAGTTGGATGCTCAGCATTTCCTTAGTACTGGGGGTTGTTAAGGTGTCTCCATAGTGACTTCCAGAAACTAAGAATTTCAGCCTTACTAGTCCCCTTGGGAAATCTTGAAGTAGATAAGATAAGAAGATAGAGACACTGTATGTTCCTGTAGCTGTTGTGGATCTGATACTGTCAGCATGAATAATCCCTCCATTAGCTCCCTGTTGTGGGCTATGCTCTGGCAGTACAAGAAATCTCAAGTGGAAGTCAGGAATAGATCCTTAGCATTTAAAATAGCAGTTGGAATTTTTTGAAGGAAACTTGAGTTTGGACATGATGGAATCCAGATATCTAAGAGTGCTTTAAAAATAGCAATCTTTTATTTTAGAAAGGTTGTCTTTCTGGGCAAGAATTTTGCTTGAAATTTTATTTTATATTTTAAAGCTCTTTTAAAAAAGTGTTGTGTATTGGTTTAGTTTGTCTGTATGCAGCATTGAGGACATTAGTTTCTATTTTTAAAAAACCTTAAGATTTAGTCTCCAGCTGCTGTCTGCTTCATCCCTAATTTGTTTAGAATATCTACCTCAGTCCGTGTGTAGATTTCTGTGCTCATTTTTAGAACAGATTTTTTTCCCAAAACAGAATGGTATTGTTCTTTTTGATACAGTTTATATTTTGGCCAAGACTTAAATGGAGGAAATAATTAACTGAGAAAAGTATGATAAATATCCAAAGGATATTATCCATCAATTAAACAAGCACTTGATCTTGTTACTGTTGCAGTTGATGACCAAAATTGGGCTAATTCCAGAAATCAGGCCTAAATTCATTAAATTTGTTATTAATAGAAGTGGAAGCTTATCACTGCAACACCTGTCTTCCTGTCAAGCTGTTTATTAGATTAGACCAAGTTCAAATACCAGGTTCAGTTTTTCATGAGAAACAATTGCTGTACTCTTAACAAGCTTCACCATTTATCCTTTAGAAGGTGGACAAAATGCACATTTAGGACTCACTCATGGGTACTGCTGCAGTCTGAAAACAAACTCCTCACTTACTGCTTTCAGTTAACCTGGGCCAAGCATCTTTTGAAGCGATGGCATCCATCATAAACAGACTTCACAAGAACTTGGATGGAAACCAGGACCAGCATGGCAGAAACAGCCTTCTTGCCTCTTATATTTATTATGTTTTTCGCCTACCAAATACCTATCCCAACTCACCATCACCAGGTAGCTCTTTTTTCATTTTATTTCAAGTCACATTTTGTTAAAAGCAAGCAGAAGTTGCTTGGCTGGCAGGTGCTCTTGAGCTCTAACTGCATGGCTGGTTCCCTGCCAAGCCCTGTTATTAACTTTCTCTATGATCCAGTGTAGCCATTTACAAGATGAGTTTAATTACAGTTAGCCATGTCAGAGATTTAACTATTTGATGATCTTAAATAAGTGTCACCCTTGAAAGACCATGAGGCTAAATCATGGCAAAATATTGGTTTTTAGTTCTGTGTTCTATAGCAAGTTAGACAGATGTGGCACACTCTTGTCCTGTCACGTTTCCCAGTTGCCTTCACTAGTAAATTTGTACTTTTATCCAGTTCCAGCAAAAGTTGAAACACTGGCAAAGGAGTAAGAAGTACTTGAAAACACATGTCTGGGTACAGGAGGGAAACAAATTAATTCCACCCCTGCTGAGAACAAGGGGTATATCTGCATGGGGGATGAGATGGTGTGAATGACAGCCACAGAAAAGCAGGCTTTGGAAGGACTGTTGTGCACAGCACTTGTGTGGTGTGGGAAAACCTCTGAGAGGTGTTGGGAAGATCGTGTCCTGAAAAATGTGCCCAGTCCTTTGGTGGTTTTCGAGGGTGAGGTCTGGAAAATATCCCTTTAGCTAAAGACATACCTCACGCTGGCCACCTAAATCCACAGGGAGCTTCCTGCTTCCCACAGATCAGTGGATAAAAGAACTTTTTAATCCCATCCTTGTCTCCCTGATGCTTGCCTTGGAGAACCAGGCAGGGCAAGGCATAGGGAAGATTTCCTTACAGGCCAGACCTACTGGTTATCCAGAGGGTTTGCTGCATGAGGCTGGTGTAAAGCGGCGTGGGATCGAGGCTCTGATTGATGGTCTAACAGGATGTTCTTTCACACACCACTGTAGGTCCTGGTGGTTTAGGAGGATCAGTGCATTATGCCACCATGGCTCGATCTGCTGTGCGA